>NW_027140714.1:0-87500 GCF_036365525.1 Heterodontus francisci
TGTAACGTGTGTGTGTGTGTAACGTGTGTGTGTGTGTAGTGTGTGTGTGTGTGTACGTGTGTGTGTGTGTGTGTAACGTGTGTGTGTGTGTAGTGTTTGTGTGTGTGTAACGTGTGTGTGTGTGTAACGTGTGTGTGTGTGTGTGTAACGTGTGTGTGTGTGTAACGTGTGTGTGTGTGTGTAACGTGTGTGTGTGTGTAACGTGTGTGTGTGTGTGTGTAACGTGTGTGTGTGTGTAACGTGTGTGTGTGTGTACGTGTGTGTGTGTGTGTGTGTAACGTGTGTGTGTGTGTGTGTGTAACGTGTGTGTGTGTGTGTGTAGTGTGTGTGGTGTGTGTGTAACGTGTGTGTGTGCGTGTGTAACGTGTGTGTGTGTGTGTTGGTAACGTGTGTGTGTGTGTGTGTGTAACGTGTGTGTGTGTGTGTAACGTGTGTGTGTGTGTGTGTGTGTGTGTAACGTGTGTGTGTGTGTGTGTGTAACGTGTGTGTGTGTGTGTGTAACGTGTGTGTGTGTGTGTGTGTGTGTGTGTAACGTGTGTGTGTGTGTGTGTGGAACGTGTGTGTGTGTGTGTAGTGTGTGTGTAACGTGTGTGTGTAACGTGTGTGTGTGTGTGTAACGTGTGTGTGTGTGTGTGTGTAACGTGTGTGTGTGTGTGTGTGTAACGTGTGTGTGTAACGTGTGTGTTGTGTAACGTGTGTGTGTGTAACGTGTGTGTGTGTGTAACGTGTGTGTGTGTGTGTAACGTGTGTGTGTGTGTGTGTGTAACGTGTGTGTGTGTGTGTGTGTAACGTGTGTGTGTGTGTGTGTGTGTAACGTGTGTGTGTGTGTGTGTGTGTAACGTGTGTGTGTGTGTGTGTGTAACGTGTGTGTGTGTGTGTGTAACGTGTGTGTGTGTGTGTGTAACGTGTGTGTGTGTGTGTGTGTAACGTGTGTGTGTGTGTGTGTGTAACGTGTGTGTGTGTGTGTGTGTAACGTGTGTGTGTGTGTGTGTGTGTGTGTGTGTGTGTACGTGTGTGTGTGTGTGTGTAACGTGTGTGTGTGTGTAGTGTGTGTGTGTGTGTGTACGTGTGTGGGTGTGTAACGTGTGTGTGTGTGTGTGTGTAACGTGTGTGTGTGTGTAACGTGTGTGTGTGTGTGTGTGTGTGTGTGTGTGTGTAACGTGTGTGTGTGTAACGTGTGTGTGTGTGTGTAACGTGTGTGTGTGTGTGTAGTGTGTGTACGTGTGTGTGTGTGTGTGTGTGTAACGTGTGTGTGTAGTGTGTGTAGTGTGTGTAGTGTGTGTGTGTGTGTGTGTGTAACGTGTGTGTGTGTGTGTGTGTGTAACGTGTGTGTGTGCGTGTGTAACGTGTGTGTGTGTGTGTGTGTAACGTGTGTGTGTGTGTGTGTAACGTGTGTGTGTGTGTGTGTGTAACGTGTGGTGTTGTGTGTGTGTGTAACGTGTGTGTGTGTGTGTAACGTGTGTGTGTGTGTGTGTGTGTGTGTAACGTGTGTGTGTGTGTAACGTGTGTGTGTGTGTGTGTGTAACGTGTGTGTGTGTGTGTTGTGTGTAACGTGTGTGTGTGTGTGTGTGTCGTGTGTGTGTGTGTGTGTAACGTGTGTGTGTGTGTGTGTGTGTGTAACGTGTGTGTGTGTGTAACGTGTGTGTGTGTGTGTAACGTGTGTGTGTGTGTGTGTGTAACGTGTGCGTGTGTGTGTGTGTGTAACGTGTGCGTGTGTGTGTGTGTAACGTGTGTGTGTGTGTGTGTGTAACGTGTGTGTGTGTGTAGTGTGTGTGTGTGTGTGTAACGTGTGTGTGTGTGTAACGTGTGTGTGTGTGTGTAACGTGTGTGTGTGTGTGTAACGTGTGTGTGTGTGTGTAACGTGTGTGTGTGTAACGTGTGTAACGTGTGTACGTGTGTAACGTGTGTGTGTGTGTGTGTGTAACGTGTGTGTGTGTAACGTGTGTGTGTGTGTGTGTAACGTGTGTGTGTGTGTGTAACGTGTGTGTGTGTGTGTAACGTGTGTGTGTAGTGTGTAACGTGTGTGTGTAGTGTGTGTAGTGTGTGTGTGTAGTGTGTGTAGTGTGTAACGTGTGTGTGTGTGTGTGCAACGTGTGTGTGTGTGTGCAACGTGTGTGTGTGTGTAACGTGTGTGTGTGTAACGTGTGTGTGTGTAACGTGTGTGTGTGTGTAACGTGTGTGTGTAACGTGTGTGTGTGTGTGTGTGTGTGTGTGTGTGTGTGTAACGTGTGTGTGTAACGTGTGTGTGTAGTGTGAGTGTGTAGTGTGTAACGTGTGTGTGTGTGTAATGTGTGTGTGTGTGTGTGTGTAACGTGTGTGTGTGTAACGTGTGTGTGTGTGTAACGTGTGTGTGTGTGTGTGTGTGTAACGTGTGTGTGTGTGTGTGTGTAACGTGTGTGTGTGTGTGTGTGTGTGTAACGTGTGTGTGTGTGTGTGTGTAACGTGTGTGTGTGTGTGTGTGTAACGTGTGTGTGTTGTGTGTGTGTAACGTGTGTGTGTGTGTGTGTGTGTAACGTGTGTGTGTGTGTGTGTGTGTACGTGTGTGTGTGTGTGTGTGTGTGTGACGTGTGTGTGTGTGTGTAACGTGTGTGTGTGTGTGTGTGTAACGTGTGTGTGTGTGTGTGTAACGTGTGTGTGTGTGTGTGTGTGTGTAACGTGTGTGTGTGTGTGTGTGTGTAACGTGTGTGTGTGTGTAACGTGTGTGTGTGTGTGTGTAACGTGTGTGTGTGTGTGTGTAACGTGTGTGTGTGTGTGTGTAACGTGTGTGTGTGTGTGTAACGTGTGTGTGTGAGTGTGTGTGTGTAACGTGTGTGTGTAACGTGTGTGTGTAACGTGTGTGTGTAACGTGTGTGTGTAACGTGTGTGTGTGTGTGTGTAACGTGTGTGTGTGTGTAACGTGTGTGTGTGTGTAACGTGTGTGTGTGTGTGTGTGTAACGTGTGTGTGTGTGTGTGTGTAACGTGTGTGTGTAGTGTGTGTGTGTGTGTGTAACGTGTGTGTGTAGTGTGTAGTGTGTGTAATGTGTGTGTGTGTGTGTAACGTGTGTGTGTGTGTGTGTGTGTGTGTGTGTAGTGTGTGTGTGTGTGTGTGTGTAGTGTGTGTGTGTGTGTGTAACGTGTGTGTGTGTGTGTGTGTAACGTGTGTGTGTGTGTGTGTCTGTGTAACGTGTGTGTGTGTGTGTGTGTGTGTGTAACGTGTGTGTGTGTGTGTGTGTGTAACGTGTGTGTGTGTGTGTAACGTGTGTGTGTGTGTGTGTAACGTGTGTGTGTGTGTGTGTGTAACGTGTGTGTGTGTGTGTGTGTAACGTGTGTGTGTGTGTGTGTGTAACGTGTGTGTGTGTGTGTGTGTGTGTGTGTGTGTGTAACGTGTGTGTGTAACGTGTGTGTGTAACGTGTGTGTGTGTGTGTGTGTAACGTGTGTGTGTGTGTGTAACGTGTGTGTGTGTAACATGTGTGTGTGTGTGTGTGTAACGTGTGTGTGTGTGTGTAACGTGTGTGTGTGTAACGTGTGTAGTGTGTGTAGTGTGTGTGTAACGTGTGTAGTGTGTGTGTGTGTAGTGTGTGTGTGTGTGTGTAACGTGTGTGTGTGTGTGTGTAACGTGTGTGTGTGTGTGTAACGTGTGTGTGTGTGTGTGTAACGTGTGTGTGTGTGTGTAACGTGTGTGTGTGTGTGTGTAACGTGTGTGTGTGTGTGTAACGTGTGTGTGTGTGTGTGTGTAACGTGTGTGTGTCTGTGTGTAACGTGTGTGTGTGTGTGTGTGTAACGTGTGTGTGTGTGTGTGTAACGTGTGTGTGTGTGTGTGTGTGTAACGTGTGTGTGTGTGTGTGTGTGTAACGTGTGTGTGTGTGTGTGTGTGTGTGTAACGTGTGTGTGTGTGTAACGTGTGTGTGTGTAACGTGTGTGTGTGTGTGTGTAACGTGTGTGTGTGTAGTGTGTGTAGTGTGTAACGTGTGTGTGTGTGTGTGTGTAACGTGTGTGTGTGTGTGTGTGTAACGTGTGTGTGTGTGTGTGTAACGTGTGTGTGTGTGTGTGTAACGTGTGTGTGTGTGTAACGTGTGTGTGTGTGTAACGTGTGTGTGTAGTGTGTAACGTGTGTGTGTGTGTGTGTAATGTGTGTGTGTGTGTGTGTGTGTAACGTGTGTGTGTGTGTGTGTGTAGTGTGTGTGTGTGTGTGTGTGTGTAACGTGTGTGTGTGTGTGTGTGTAACGTGTGTGTGTGTGTGTGTGTAACGTGTGTGTGTGTGTGTGTGTAACGTGTGTGTGTGTAACGTGTGTGTGTGTGTGTGTAACGTGTGTGTGTGTGTGTGTAACGTGTGTGTGTGTGTGTGTAGTGTGTGTGTGTAACGTGTGTAGTGTGTGTGTGTGTGTGTAACGTGTGTAGTGTGTTTGTGTGTGTGTAACGTGTGTAGTGTGTGTGTGTGTGTGTGTGTGTAACGTGTGTAGTGTGTGTGTGTGTAACGTACGTGTGTGTGTGTGTGTGTGTGTGTGTAACGTGTGTGTGTGTGTGTAACGTGTGTGTGTGTGTGTGTGTAACGTGTGTGTGTGTGTGTGTGTGTAACGTGTGTGTGTGTGTGTGTGTAACGTGTGTGTGTGTGTGTAACGTGTGTGTGTGTGTGTAACGTGTGTGTGTGTGTGTGTGTAACGTGTGTGTGTGTGTGTGTGTGTGTAACGTGTGTGTGTGTGTGTGTGTAACGTGTGTGTGTGTGTGTAACGTGTGTGTGTGTGTGTGTAACGTGTGTGTGTGTGTGTGTGTGTGTGTGTGTGTGTGTAACGTGTGTGTGTGTGTGTGTGTGTGTAACGTGTGTGTGTGTGTGTGTGTGTGTAACGTGTGTGTGTGTGTGTGTGTAACGTGTGTGTGTGTGTGTGTGTGTAACGTGTGTGTGTGTGTGTAACGTGTGTGTGTGTGTGTGTGTAACGTGTGTGTGTGTGTGTGTGTAACGTGTGTGTGTGTGTGTGTGTGTGTGTAACGTGTGTGTGTGTGTGTAACGTGTGTGTGTGTGTGTGTAACGTGTGTGTGTGTGTGTGTAACGTGTGTGTGTGTGTGTGTAACGTGTGTTTGTGTGTGTGTGTGTGTAACGTGTGTAGTGTGAGTGTGTGTAACGTGTGTAGTGTGAGTGTGTGTGTGTGTGTAACGTGTGTAGTGTGAGTGTGTGTGTGTGTAACGTGTGTGTGTGTGTAACGTGTGTGTGTGTAACGTGTGTGTGTACGTGTGTGTGTGTGTAACGTGTGTGTGTGTGTGTGTAACGTGTGTGTGTGTGTGTGTGTGTGTGTGTGTGTGTGTGTGTGTGTGTTGTGTGTGTGTGTGTGTGTGTTGTGTGTGTGTGTGTGTGTGTAACGTGTGTGTGTGTGTGTGTGTGTGTAACGTGTGTGTGTGTGTGTGTGTGTAACGTGTGTGTGTGTGTGTGTGTGTGTAACGTGTGTGTGTGTGTGTGTGTGTGTGTAACGTGTGTGTGTGTGTGTGTGTAACGTGTGTGTGTGTGTAACGTGTGTGTGTGTGTGTGTGTGTAACGTGTGTGTGTGTGTGTGTGTGTAACGTGTGTGTGTGTGTGTGTAACGTGTGTGTGTGTGTGTGTGTGTAACGTGTGTGTGTGTGTGTGTGTAACGTGTGTGTGTGTGTGTGTGTAACGTGTGTGTGTGTGTGTGTGTAACGTGTGTGTGTGTGTAACGTGTGTGTGTGTGTGTGTAACGTGTGTAACGTGTGTATGTAACGTGTGTAACGTGTGTAGTGTGAGTGTGTGTGTGTGTGTAACGTGTGTAGTGTGAGTGTGTGTGTGTGTGTAACGTGTGTGTGTGTAACGTGTGTGTGTGTGTGTGTGTAACGTGTGTGTGTGTGTGTGTGTAACGTGTGTGTGTGTGTGTGTAACGTGTGTGTGTGTGTGTAACGTGTGTAGTGTGTGTGTGTAACGTGTGTAACGTGTGTAGTGTGTGTGTGTGTGTGTGTGTGTGTGTGTAACGTGTGTGTGTGTGTGTGTAACGTGTGTGTGTGTGTGTGTGTAACGTGTGTGTGTGTGTGTGTGTAACGTGTGTGTGTGTGTGTGTGTGTAACGTGTGTGTGTGTGTAACGTGTGTGTGTGTGTGTGTGTAACGTGTGTGTGTGTGTGTGTGTAACGTGTGTGTGTGTGTAGTGTGTGTGTGTGTGTGTGTGTGTAACGTGTGTGTGTGTAGTGTGTGTGTGTGTGTGTGTGTGTGTAACGTGTGTGTGTGTGTGTAACGTGTGTGTGTGTGTGTGTAACGTGTGTGTGTGTGTGTGTGTGTGTGTGTGTGTAACGTGTGTGTGTGTGTGTAACGTGTGTGTGTGTGTGTGTGTGTAACGTGTGTGTAACGTGTGTGTGTGTGTGTGTGTGTGTGTAACGTGTGTGTGTGTGTGTGTGTGTGTGTAACGTGTGTGTGTGTGTGTGTGTGTAACGTGTGTGTGTGTGTGTGTGTGTAACGTGTGTGTGTGTGTGTGTGTGTAACGTGTGTGTGTGTGTGTGTGTGTGTGTGTGTAACGTGTGTGTGTGTGTGTGTGTGTGTAACGTGTGTGTGTGTGTGTGTAACGTGTGTGTGTGTGTGTGTGTAACGTGTGTGTGTGTGTGTGTGTAACGTGTGTGTGTGTGTAACGTGTGTGTGTGTGTGTGTGTAACGTGTGTGTGTGTGTGTGTGTGTGTAACGTGTGTGTGTGTGTGTGTAACGTGTGTGTGTGTGTGTGTGTAACGTGTGTGTGTGTGTGTGTGTGTGTGTAACGTGTGTGTGTGTGTGTGTGTGTGTGTGTAACGTGTGTGTGTGTGTGTGTGTGTGTAACGTGTGTGTGTAACGTGTGTGTGTAACGTGTGTGTGTAACGTGTGTAACGTGTGTAGTGTGTGTGTGTGTGTAGTGTGTGTGTGTGTGTGTGTAACGTGTGTGTGTGTGTGTGTGTGTAACGTGTGTGTGTGTGTGTGTGTGTGTAACGTGTGTGTGTGTAACGTGTGTGTGTGTGTAACGTGTGTGTGTGTGTAACGTGTGTGTGTGTGTGTGTAACGTGTGTGTGTGTAACGTGTGTGTGTGTGTGTGTGTAACGTGTGTGTGTGTGTGTGTGTAACGTGTGTGTGTGTGTGTGTAACGTGTGTGTGTGTGTGTGTAACGTGTGTGTGTGTGTGTGTAACGTGTGTGTGTGTGTGTGTAACGTGTGTGTGTGTGTGTGTGTGTGTAACATGTGTGTGTGTGTGTGTGTGTGTAACGTGTGTGTGTGTGTGTAACGTGTGTGTGTGTGTGTAACGTGTGTGTGTGTGTGTAACGTGTGTGTGTGTGTGTGTGTAACGTGTGTGTGTGTGTGTGTGTAACGTGTGTGTGTGTGTGTGTGTGTAACGTGTGTGTGTGTGTGTGTGTGTGTGTGTGTGTGTAACGTGTGTGTGTGTAACGTGTGTGTGTGTAACGTGTGTGTGTGTGTGTGTAACGTGTGTGTGTGTGTGTGTAACGTGTGTGTGTGTGTGTGTAACGTGTGTGTGTGTGTGTAACGTGTGTGTGTGTGTGTGTGTGTGTGTAACGTGTGTGTGTGTGTAACGTGTGTGTGTGTAACGTGTGTGTGTGTGTGTGTAACGTGTGTGTGTGTAACGTGTGTGTGTGTGTGTGTAACGTGTGTGTGTAGTGTGGTGTGTGTGTGTGTGTAGTGTGTGTGTGTAGAGTGTAGTGTATGTGTGTGTGTGTGTAACGTGTAGTGTGTGTGTGTGTGTGTAACGTGTGTGTAACGTGTGTGTGTGTGTGTGTAACGTGTGTGTAACGTGTGTGTGTGTGTGTGTGTAACGTGTGTGTGTGTAACGTGTGTGTGTGTGTGTAACGTGTGTGTGTGTGTGTAACGTGTGTGTGTGTGTAACGTGTGTGTGTGTGTAACGTGTGTGTGTGTGTGTGTAACGTGTGTGTGTAGTGTGTAGTGTGTGTGTGTGTGTAGTGTGTGTGTGTGTGTGTGTAACGTGTGTGTGTGTAACGTGTGTGTGTGTGTGTAACGTGTGTGTGTGTGTGTAACGTGTGTGTGTGTGTGTGTGTGTGTGTAACGTGTGTGTGTGTGTAACGTGTGTGTGTGTGTAACGTGTGTGTGTGTGTGTAACGTGTGTGTGTGTGTGTGTAACGTGTGTGTGTGTGTAACGTGTGTGTGTGTGTGTGTGTAACGTGTGTGTGTAACGTGTGTGTGTGTGTGTAACGCGTGTGTGTGTGTGTAACGCGTGTGTGTGTGTGTACGTGTGTGTGTGTGTGTGTGTGTACGTGTGTGTGTGTGTGTGTGTGTGTACGTGTGTGTGTGTGTGTAACGTGTGTGTGTGTGTGTGTGTGTACGTGTGTGTGTGTGTGTAACGTGTGTGTGTGTGTGTGTGTGTAACGTGTGTGTGTGTGTGTGTGTGTGTAACGTGTGTGTGTGTGTGTGTGTGTGTGTGTGTGTAACGTGTGTGTGTGTGTAACGTGTGTGTGTGTGTGTGTGTGTAACGTGTGTGTGTGTGTGTGTGTGTGTGTGTGTGTGTAACGTGTGTGTGTGTGTGTGTGTGTGTGTGTGTGTAACGTGTGTGTGTGTGTGTGTGTGTAACGTGTGTGTGTGTGTGTGTGTAACGTGTGTGTGTGTGTGTGTAACGTGTGTGTGTAATGTGTGTGTGTGTGTGTGTAACGTGTGTGTGTGTGTGTGTGTGTGTGTAACGTGTGTGTGTGTAACGTGTGTGTGTGTGTGTGTGTGTAACGTGTGTGTGTGTAACGTGTGTGTGTGTGTGTGTGTAACGTGTGTGTGTGTAACGTGTGTGTGTGTGTGTGTGTAACGTGTGTGTGTGTGTGTGTGTAACGTGTGTGTGTGTGTGTGTGTGTATCGTGTGTGTGTATCGTGTGTGTGTGTGTGTGTATCGTGTGTGTGTGTGTGTGTGTGTGTGTGTGTGTAACGTGTGTGTGTGTGTGTGTGTAACGTGTGTGTGTGTGTGTGTGTGTAACGTGTGTGTGTGTGTGTAACGTGTGTGTGTGTGTGTGTGTGTAACGTGTGTGTGTGTGTGTGTGTAACGTGTGTGTGTGTGTGTGTGTGTGTAACGTGTGTGTGTGTGTAACGTGTGTGTGTGTGTGTGTGTGTGTAACGTGTGTGTGTGTGTGTGTGTGTGTAACGTGTGTGTGTGTGTGTGTGTGTGTGTAACGTGTGTGTGTGTGTGTGTGTGTGTGTGTAACGTGTGTGTGTGTGTGTGTGTGTGTGTGTAACGTGTGTGTGTGTGTGTAACGTGTGTGTGTGTGTGTGTGTGTTACGTGTGTGTGTGTAACGTGTGTGTGTGTAACGTGTGTGTGTGTGTGTGTGTGTGTAACGTGTGTGTGTGTAACGTGTGTGTGTGTGTGTGTGTGTAACGTGTGTGTGTGTGTGTGTGTGTAACGTGTGTGTGTGTAACGTGTGTGTGTGTGTGTGTGTGTAACGTGTGTGTGTGTGTGTGTGTAACGTGTGTGTGTGTGTGTGTGTAACGTGTGTGTGTGTGTAACGTGTGTGTGTGTGTAACGTGTGTGTGTGTGTGTGTAACGTGTGTGTGTGTGTGTGTGTGTGTGTGTGTGTGTGTGTGTGTAACGTGTGTGTGTGTGTGTGTGTAACGTGTGTGTGTGTGTGTGTGTGTGTGTGTGTGTAACGTGTGTGTGTGTAACGTGTGTGTAACGTGTGTGTGTGTGTAACGTGTGTGTGTAACGTGTGTGTGTGTGTGTGTGTGTGTGTAACGTGTGTGTGTGTGTGTGTAACGTGTGTGTGTGTGTGTGTGTAACGTGTGTGTGTGTGTGTGTGTGTAACGTGTGTGTGTGTCTGTGTGTGTATCGTGTGTGCGTGTGTGTGTGTGTAACGTGTGTGTGTGTGTTTGTAACCTGTGTGTGTGTGTGTGTGTAACGTGTGTGTGTGTGTGTGTAACGTGTGTACGTGTGTGTGTGTAACGTGTGTGTGTGTGCGTGTGTAACGTGTGTGTGTGTGTGTAACGTGTGTGTGTGTAACGTGTGTGTGTGTAACGTGTGTGTGTGTAACGTGTGTGTGTGTGTAACGTGTGTGTGTGTGTAACGTGTGTGTGTGTGTAACGTGTGTGTGTGTGTAACGTGTGTGTGTGTGTGTGTGTGTAACGTGTGTGTGTGTGTGTGTGTGTAACGTGTGTGTGTGTGTGTGTGTGTGTGTGTAACGTGTGTGTGTGTGTGTGTAACGTGTGTGTGTGTGTGTGTAACGTGTGTGTGTGTGTGTGCAACGTGTGTGTGTGTGTGTGTAACGTGTGTGTGTGTGTGTGTGTAACGTGTGTGTGTGTGTGTGTGTGTGTGTAACGTGTGTGTGTGTGTGTGTGTGTGTAACGTGTGTGTGTGTGTGTAACGTGTGTGTGTGTGTGTGTGTGTGTGTAGTGTGTGTGTGTGTGTGTGTGTGTAATGTGTGTGTGTGTAACGTGTGTGTGTGTGTGTGTAATGTGTGTGTGTGTAACGTGTGTGTGTGTGTGTGTGTGTGTGTGTTAGTGTGTGTGTAACGTGTGTGTGTGTGTGTGTGTGTAACGTGTGTGTGTGTGTGTAACGTGTGTGTGTGTGTGTGTGTAACGTGTGTGTGTGTGTGTAACGTGTGTGTGTGTGTGTGTGTGTGTGTAACGTGTGTGTGTGTGTGTGTGTAACGTGTGTGTGTGTGTGTGTGTGTAACGTGTGTGTGTGTGTGTGTGTGTGTGTGTGTGTAACGTGTGTGTGTGTGTGTAACGTGTGTGTGTGTGTGTGTAACGTGTGTGTGTGTGTGTAACGTGTGTGTGTGTGTGTGTAACGTGTGTGTGTGTGTGTGTAACGTGTGTGTGCGTGTGTGTAACGTGTGTGTGTGTGTAACGTGTGTATGTGTAACGTGTGTGTGTGTGTAATGTGTGTGTGTGTGTGTGTAACGTGTGTGTGTGTGTGTGTGTAACGTGTGTGTGTGTGTGTGTGTAACGTGTGTGTGTGTGTGTGTGTAACGTGTGTGTGTGTGTGTGTGTAACGTGTGTGTGTGTGTGTGTGTAACGTGTGTGTGTGTGTGTGTGTGTGTGTGTGTGTAACGTGTGTGTGTGTAACGTGTTTGTGTGTGTGTAACGTGTTTGTGTGTGTGTAACGTGTGTGTGTGTGTGTAACGTGTGTGTGTGTGTGTAACGTGTGTGTTTGTGTGTAACGTGTGTGTTTGTGTGTAACGTGTGTGTTTGTGTGTAACGTGTGTGTGTGTGTGTAACGTGTGTGTGTGTGTAACGTGTTTGTGTGTGTGTAGTGTGTGTAACGTGTGTGTGACGTGTGTGTGTGTGTGTGTGACGTGTGTGTGTGTGTGTGTAACGTGTGTGTGTGTGTGTGTAACGTGTGTGTGTGTGTGTAACGTGTGTGTGTGTGTGTAACGTGTGTATGTGTAACGTGTGTGTGTGTGTGTGTAACGTGTGTATGTGTAACGTGTGTGTGTGTGTGTGTAACGTGTGTATGTGTAACGTGTGTGTGTGTGTGTGTAACGTGTGTGTGTGTGTGTAACGTGTGTGTGTGTGTGTAACGTGTGTGTGTGTGTAACGTGGGTGTGTGTGTGTGTAACGTGTGTGTTTGTGTGTGTGTAACGTGTGTGTGTGTGTGTGTGTAACGTGTGTGTGTGTGTGTAACGTGTGTGTGTGTGTGTAACGTGTGTGTGTGTGTGTGTAACGTGTGTGTGTGTGTGTGTAACGTGTGTGTGTGTGTAACGTGTGTGTGTGTGTAACGTGGGTGTGTGTGTGTGTAACGTGTGTGTTTGTGTGTGTGTAACGTGTGTGTGTGTGTGTGTGTAACGTGTGTGTGTGTGTGTGTAACGTGTGTGTGTGTGTGTAACGTGTGTGTGTGTGTGTAACGTGTTTGTGTGTGTGTAGTGTGTGTGTGTGTGTAACGTGTGTGTGTAACGTGTGTGTGTGTGTGTGTAACGTGTGTGTGTATGTGTGTAACGTGTGTGTGTATGTGTGTAACGTGTGTGTGTATGTGTGTAACGTGTGTGTGTGTGTGTAACGTGTGTGTGTGTGTGTAACGTGTGTGTGTGTGTGTGTGTGTGTGTGTGTGTAACGTGTGTGTGTATGTGTGTAACGTGTGTGTGTATGTGTGTAACGTGTGTGTGTATGTGTGTAACGTGTGTGTGTGTGTAACGTGTGTGTGTGTGTGTGTAACGTGTGTGTGTGTGTGTAACGTGTGTGTGTGTGTGTAGTGTGTGTGTGTGTGTAACGTGTGTGTGTGTGTGTGTGTAACGTGTGTGTGTGTAACGTGTGTGTGTGTGTGTAACGTGTGTGTGTGTAACGTGTGTGTGTGTGCAACGTGTGTGTGTGTGTAACGTGTTTGTGTGTGTGTGTAACGTGCTTGTGTGTGTGTGTGTAACGTGTTTGTGTGTGTGTGTAACGTGTGTGTGTGTGTGTGTGTAACGTGTGTGTGTGTGTGTGTGTGTGTGTGTGTGTGTGTGTAACGTGTGTGTGTGTGTGTAACGTGTGTGTGTGTAACGTGTGTGTGTGTGTGTGTAACGTGTGTGTGTGTGTGTGTAACGTGTGTGTGTGTGTGTAACGTGTGTGTGTGTGTGTAACGTGTGTGTGTGTGTGTAACGTGTGTGTGTGTGTGTAACGTGTGTGTGTGTGTAACGTGTGTGTGTGTGTAACGTGTTTGTGTGTGTGTAGTGTGTGTAACGTGTGTGTGTGTGTGTGTGTAACGTGTGTGTGTGTGTGTGTGTAACGTGTGTGTGTGTGTGTAACGTGTGTGTGTGTAACGTGTGTGTGTGTGTGTAACGTGTGTGTGTGTGTGTAACGTGTGTGTGTGTGTGTAACGTGTGTATGTGTAACGTGTGTGTGTGTGTGTAACGTGTGTGTGTGTGTGTAACGTGTGTGTGTGTGTGTGTAACGTGTGTGTGTGTAACGTGTGTGTGTGTGTGTGTGTGTGTGTAACGTGTGTGTGTGTAACGTGTGTGTGTGTGTGTAACGTGTGTGTGTGTGTGTAATGTGTGTGTGTGTGTAACGTGTGTGTGTGTGTGTGTGTGTGTGTGTAACGTGTGTGTGTGTAACGTGTGTGTAACGTGTGTGTGTGTGTGTGTGTAACGTGTCTGTGTAACGTGTGTGTGTGTGTAACGTGTGTGTGTAACGTGTGTGTGTGTGTGTGTGTAACGTGTGTGTGTGTGTGTGTAACGTGTGTGTGTGTGTAACGTGTGTGTGTAACGTGTGTGTGTGTGTGTGTGTGTGTAACGTGTGTGTGTGTGTGTGTGTGTAACGTGTGTGTGTGTGTGTGTGTGTAACGTGTGTGTGTGTGTGTGTGTGTGTAACGTGTGTGTGTGTGTGTGTGTAACGTGTGTGTGTGTGTGTGTGTAACGTGTGTGTGTGTGTGTGTGTGTGTAACGTGTGTGTGTGTGTGTGTGTGTGTGTGTGTGTAACGTGTGTGTGTGTGTGTGTGTGTGTGTGTGTGTGTGTAACGTGTGTGTGTGTGTGTGTGTGTAACGTGTGTGTGTGTGTGTGTGTAACGTGTGTGTGTGTGTGTGTGTGTGTGTAACGTGTGTGTGTAGTGTGTGTGTGTGTGTGTAACGTGTGTGTGTGTGTGTGTAACGTGTGTGTGTGTGTGTGTGTGTGTGTGTAACGTGTGTGTGTGTATGTGTAACGTGTGTGTGTGTGTGTAACGTGTGTGTGTGTGTGTAACGTGTGTGTGTGTGTGTGTAACGTGTGTGTGTGTGTGTGTGTAACGTGTGTGTGTGTGTGTGTGTAACGTGTGTGTGTGTAACGTGTGTGTGTGTGTGTAACGTGTGTGTGTGTGTGTAACGTGTGTGTTTGTGTGTAACGTGTGTGTGTGTGTGTAACGTGTGTGTGTGTAACGTGTTTGTGTGTGTGTAGTGTGTGTAACGTGTGTGTGACGTGTGTGTGTGTGTGTAACGTGTGTGTGTGTGTGTGTAACGTGTGTGTGTGTGTGTAACGTGTGTGTGTGTGTGTAACGTGTGTATGTGTAACGTGTGTGTGTATGTGTGTAACGTGTGTGTGTGTGTGTAACGTGTGTGTGTGTGTGTAACGTGTGTGTGTGTGTAACGTGTGTGTGTGTGTGTAACGTGTGTGTGTGTGTGTAACGTGTGTGTGTGTGTGTAACGTGGGTGTGTGTGTGTGTAACGTGTGTGTGTGTGTGTGTGTAACGTGTGTGTGTGTGTGTGTAACGTGTGTGTGTGTGTGTAACGTGTGTGTGTGTGTGTAACGTGTTTGTGTGTGTGTAGTGTGTGTGTGTGTGTAACGTGTGTGTGTAACGTGTGTGTATGTGTGTAACGTGTGTGTGTATGTGTGTAACGTGTGTGTGTGTGTAACGTGTGTGTGTGTGTGTAACGTGTGTGTGTGTGTGTAACGTGTGTGTGTGTGTGTAACGTGTGTGTGTGTGTGTGTGTAACGTGTGTGTGTATGTGTGTAACGTGTGTGTGTATGTGTGTAACGTGTGTGTGTGTGTAACGTGTGTGCGTGTGTGTGTAACGTGTGTGTGTGTGTGTGTAACGTGTGTGTGTGTGTGTGTGTGTGTGTGTAACGTGTGTGTGTGTGTGTGTGTAACGTGTGTGTGTGTGTGTGTGTAACGTGTGTGTGTGTGTGTGTGTAACGTGTGTGTGTGTGTGTGTGTAACGTGTGTGTGTAACGTGTGTGTGTGTGTGTGTAACGTGTGTGTGTGTGTGTAACGTGTGTGTGTGTGTGAGTAACGTGTGTGTGTGTGTGTGTAACGTGTGTGTGTGTGTGTGTAACGTGTGTGTGTAACGTGTGTGTGTGTGTGTAACGTGTGTGTGTGTAACGTGTGTGTGTGTGTGTAACGTGTGTGTGTGTGTGTGTAACGTGTGTGTGTGTAACGTGTGTGTGTGTAACGTGTGTGTGTGTAACGTGTGTCTGTGTGTGTGTGTGTGTGTGTGTGTAACGTGTGTGTGTGTGTAACGTGTGTGTGTGTGTAACGTGTGTGTGTGTGTGTAACGTGTGTGTGTGTAGTGTGTGTGTGTGTAGTGTGTGTGTGTGTAACGTGTGTGTGTGTAACGTGTGTGTGTGTGTGTAACATGTGTGTGTGTAACGTGTGTGTGTGTAACGTGTGTGTGTGTGTGTGTGTAACGTGTGTGTGTGTGTGTCTGTAACGTGTGTGTGTGTAACGTGTGTGTGTGTGTGTGTGTGTGTGTGTGTAACGTGTGTGTGTGTGTGTGTGTGTGTAACGTGTGTGTGTGTGTGTGTGTGTGTGTGTGTAACGTGTGTGTGTGTGTGTAACGTGTGTGTGTGTGTGTGTAACGTGTGTGTGTGTGTGTAACGTGTGTGTGTGTGTGTGTGTGTGTAACGTGTGTGTGTGTGTGTGTGTAACGTGTGTGTGTGTAACGTGTGTGTGTGTAACGTGTGTGTGTGTGTGTGTGTGTGTGTGTGTGTGTGTAACGTGTGTGTGTGTGTGTAACGTGTGTGTGTGTGTGTGTGTGTGTAACGTGTGTGTGTGTGTGTGTGTGTGTAACGTGTGTGTGTGTAACGTGTGTGTGTAATGTGTGTGTGTGTGTGTGTGTGTGTGTGTAACGTGTGTGTGTGTGTGTGTGTGTGTAACGTGTGTGTGTGTGTGTGTGTGTAATGTGTGTGTAACGTGTGTGTGTGTGTGTAACGTGTGTGTGTGTGTGTAACGTGTGTGTGTGTGTGTGTGTAACGTGTGTGCGTGTGTGTGTGTGTGTGTGTGTGTGTAACGTGTGTGCGTGTGTGTGTGTGTGTGTGTGTGTCTAACGTGTGTGTGTGTCTAACGTGTGTGTGTGTGTGTGTAACGTGTGTGTGTGTAACGTGTGTGTGTGTAACGTGTGTGTGTCTAACGTGTGTGTGTGTAACGTGTGTGTGTAACGTGTGTAACGTGTGTGTGTGTGTGTGTAACGTGTGTGTTTGTGTGTGTAACGTGTGTTTGTGTGTGTGTAACGTGTGTGTGTGTGTGTGTGTAACGTGTGTGTGTGTAACGTGTGTGTGTGTAACGTACGTGTGTGTGTGTAACGTGTGTGTGTGTGTGTAACGTGTGTGTGTGTGTGTAACGAGTGTGTGTGTGTGTGTAACGTGTGTGTGTGTGTGTGTAACGTGTGTGTGTGTGTGTAACGTGTGTGTGTGTGTAACGTGTGTGTGTGTGTGTGTGTGTAACGTGTGTGTGTGTGTGTGTGTAACGTGTGTGTGTAACGTGTGTGTGTAACGTGTGTGTGTAACGTGTGTGTGTGTGTGTGTAACGTGTGTGTGTGTAACGTGTGTGTGTGTGTGTGTGTGTGTGTGTAATGTGTGTGTGTGTGTAACGTGTGTGTGTGTGTAACGTGTGTGTGTGTGTGTGTGTAACGTGTGTGTGTGTAGCGTGTGTGTGTGTGTGTAACGTGTGTGTGTGTAACGTGTGTGTGTGTAACGTGTGTGTGTAACGTGTGTGTGTGTAACGTGTGTGTGTGTGTGTGTGTGTGTGTAACGTGTGTGTGTGTGTGTGTGTGTGTGTAACGTGTGTGTGTGTGTGTCTGTAACGTGTGTGTGTGTAATGTGTGTGTGTGTGTGTGTAACGTGTGTGTGTGTGTGTGTGTGTGTGTGTGGTGTGTGTGTGTGTGTGTAACGTGTGTGTGTGTGTGTGTAACGTGTGTGTGTGTGTGTGACGTGTGTGTGTGTGTGTAACGTGTGTGTGTGTGTGTGTAACGTGTGTGTGTGTGTGTGTGTGTAACGTGTGTGTGTGTGTGTGTGTAACGTGTGTGTGTGTGTGTAACGTGTGTGTGTGTGTGTAACGTGTGTGTGTGTGTGTAACGTGTGTGTGTGTGTGTGTGTAACGTGTGTTTGTGTGTGTGTGTAACGTGTGTGTGTGTGTGTGTGTGTAACGTGTGTGTGTAACGTGTGTGTGTGTGTGTGTGTGTAATGTGTGTGTGTGTGTGTGTAACGTGTGTGTGTGTGTGTGTAACGTGTGTGTGTGTGTGTGTGTGTGTGTAACGTGTGTGTGTGTGTGTGTAACGTGTGTGTGTGTGTGTGTGTGTGTAACGTGTGTGTGTGTGTGTGTGTGTGTGTGTGTGTAACGTGTGTGTGTGTGTGTGTGTAACGTGTGTGTGTGTGTGTGTGTAACGTGTGTGTGTGTGTGTGTAACGTGTGTGTGTGTGTGTGTAACGTGTGTGTGTGTGTGTGTGTAACGTGTGTGTGTGTGTGTGTGTGTAACGTGTGTGTGTGTGTGTGTGTCTAACGTGTGTGTGTGTCTAACGTGTGTGTGTGTCTAACGTGTGTGTGTGTGTGTGTAACGTGTGTGTGTGTAACGTGTGTAACGTGTGTGTGTGTGTGTGTAACGTGTGTGTGTGTGTGTGTAACGTGTGTGTGTGTGTGTAACGTGTGTGTGTGTGTGTGTAACGTGTGTGTGTGTGTGTGTAACGTGTGTGTGTGTGTGTGTAACGTGTGTGTGTGTGTGTGTAACGTGTGTGTGTGTAACGTACGTGTGTGTGTGTGTGTAACGTGTGTGTGTGTGTGTAACGTGTGTGTGTGTGTGTAACGTGTGTGTGTGTGTGTAACGTGTGTGTGTGTGTGTGTGTAACGTGTGTGTGTGTAACGTGTGTGTGTGTGTAACGTGTGTGTGTGTGCGTGTAACGTGTGTGTGTGTGTGTAACGTATGTGTGTGTGTGTAACGTGTGTGTGTGTGTGTGTGTGTGTGTGTGTGTGTAACACGTGTGTGTGTGTGTGTGTGTGTGTGTGTGTGTAACACGTGTGTGTGTGTGTGTGTGTGTGTGTAACACGTGTGTGTGTGTGTGTGTGTGTGTGTGTAACACGTGTGTGTGTGTGTGTGTGTGTGTGTGTGTAACACGTGTGTGTGTGTGTGTGTGTGTGTGTAACACGTGTGTGTGTGTGTGTGTGTGTGTAACACGTGTGTGTGTGTGTGTGTGTGTGTGTGCGTGTGTGTAACACGTGTGTGTGTGTGTGTGTGTGTGTGTGCGTGTGTGTAACACGTGTGTGTGTGTGTGTGTGTGTGCGTGTGTGTAACACGTGTGTGTGTGTGTGTGTGTGTGTGTGTGTGTGTAACACGTGTGTGTGTGTGTGTGCGTGTGTGTAACACGTGTGTGTGTGTGTGTGTGTGTGTGTGTGTAACACGTGTGTGTGTGTGTGTGTGTAACACGTGTGTGTGTGTGTGTGTGTGTGTGTGTGTGTGTGTGTAACACGTGTGTGTGTGTGTAACACGTGTGTGTGTGTGTGTGTGTGTAACACGTGTGTGTGTGTGTGTAACACGTGTGTGTGTGTGTGTGTGTGTGTGTGTGTGTGTAACACGTGTGTGTGTGTGTGTGTGTGTGTAACACGTGTGTGTGTGTGTGTGTGTGTGTGTGTAACACGTGTGTGTGTGTGTGTGTGTGTGTGTGTGTGTGTGTGTGTATGTGTATGTGTGTGTGGAATGTGTGTGTGGAATGTGTGTGTGTGTGTGTGGAACGTGTGTGTGTGTGTGTGTGGAACGTGTGTGTGTGTGTGTGTGGAACGTGTGTGTGTGTGTGTGGAACGTGTGTGTGTGTGTGTGGAACGTGTGTGTGTGTGGAACGTGTGTGTGTGTGTGTGTGTGGAACGTGTGTGTGTGTGTGTGTGGAACGTGTGTGTGTGTGTGTGTGGAACGTGTGTGTGTGTGTGTGTGTGTGGAACGTGTGTGTGTGTGTGTGGAACGTGTGTGTGTGTGTGGAACGTGTGTGTGTGTGTGTGGAACGTGTGTGTGTGTGTGGAACGAGTGTGTGTGTGTGTGTGGAACGTGTGTGTGTGTGTGTGTGGAACGTGTGTGTGAGTGTGTGTGGAACGTGTGTGTGTGTGTGTGGGGAACGTGTGTGTGTGTGTGTGGAACGTGTGTGTGTGTGTGTGTGGAACGTGTGTGTGTGTGTGGAACGAGTGTGTGTGTGTGTGTGGAACGTGTGTGTGTGTGTGTGTGGAACGTGTGTGTGTGTGTGTGGAACGTGTGTGTGTGTGTGTGTGGAACGTGTGTGTGTGTGTGTGTGGAACGTGTGTGTGTGTGTGTGGAACGTGTGTGTGTGTGTGTGGAACATGTGTGTGTGTGTGGAACGTGTGTGTGTGTGTGTGGGGAACGTGTGTGTGTGTGTGTGGAACGTGTGTGTGTGTGTGTGTGTGTGGAACGTGTGTGTGGAACGTGTGTGTGTGTGGAACGTGTGTGTGTGTGTGGAACGTGTGTGTGTGTGTGTGGAACGTGTGTGTGTGTGTGTGGAACGTGTGTGTGTGTGTGTGTGGAACGTGTGTGTGTGTGTGTGTGGAACGTGTGTGTGTGTGTGTGTGGAACGTGTGTGTGTGTGTGTGTGGAACGTGTGTGTGTGTGTGTGGAACGTGTGTGTGTGGAACGTGTGTGTGTGTGTGGAACGTGTGTGTGTGTGTGTGTGTGTGTGTGTGGAACGTGTGTGTGTGTGTGGAACGTGTGTGTGTGTGTGGAACGTGTGTGTGTGTGTGTGTGTGGAACGTGTGTGTGTGTGTGTGTGTGGAACGTGTGTGTGTGTGTGTGTGTGGAACGTGTGTGTGTGGAACGTGTGTGTGTGTGTGGAACGTGTGTGTGTGTGTGTGTGGAACGTGTGTGTGTGTGTGTGTGTGTGTGTGTGTGTGGAACGTGTGTGTGTGTGTGTGTGGAACGTGTGTGTGTGTGTGTGTGTGGAACGTGTGTGTGTGTGTGTGTGGAACGTGTGTGTGTGTGTGGAACGTGTGTGTGTGTGTGTGGAACGTGTGTGTGTGTGTGTGGAACGTGTGTGTGTGTGTGTGGAACGTGTGTGTGTGTGTGTGTGGAACGTGTGTGTGTGTGTGTGGAACGTGTGTGTGTGTGTGTGGAACGTGTGTGTGTGGAACGTGTGTGTGTGGAACGTGTGTGTGTGTGTGTGGAACGTGTGTGTGTGTGTGGAACGTGTGTGTGTGTGTGGAACGTGTGTGTGTGTGTGGAACGTGTGTGTGTGTGTGTGTGTGGAACGTGTGTGTGTGTGTGTGTGTGTGGAACGTGTGTGTGTGTGTGTGTGGAACGTGTGTGTGTGTGGAACGTGTGTGTGTGTGGAACGTGTGTGTGTGTGGAACGTGTGTGTGTGTGTGGAACGTGTGTGTGTGTGTGGTACGTGTGTGTGTGTGTGTGTGGAACGTGTGTGTGTGTGGAACGTGTGTGTGTGTGTGGAACGTGTGTGTGTGTGGAACGTGTGTGTGTGTGGAAGTGTGTGTGTGTGTGGAAGTGTGTGTGTGTGTGGAAGTGTGTGTGTGTAAGTGTGTGTGTAATGTGTGTGTGTGTGGAACGTGTGTGTGTGTGTGTGGAACGTGTGTGTGTGTGTGTGGAACGTGTGTGTGTGTGTGTGTGGAACGTGTGTGTGTGTGTGTGTGTGGAACGTGTGTGTGTGTGTGTGTGGAACGTGTGTGTGTGTGGAACGTGTGTGTGTGTGTGTGTGTGGAACGTGTGTGTGTGTGTGGAACGTGTGTGTGTGTGTGTGTGGAGTGTGTGTGTGTGTGGAACGTGTGTGTGTGTGGAATGTGTGTGTGTGTGTGTGTGGAACGTGTGTGTGTGTGGAACGTGTGTGTATGTGGAACGTGTGTGGAACGTGTGTGTGTGTGGAACTTGTGTGTGTGTGTGGAGTGTGTGTGTGGAAGTGTGTGTGTGTGTGGAGTGTGTGTGTGGAAGTGTGTGTGTGTGTGGAAGTGTGTGTGTGTGTGGAAGTGTGTGTGTGTGTGGAAGTGTGTGTGTGTGTGGAAGTGTGTGTGTGTGTGTGTGTGTGGAAGTGTGTGTGTGTGTGGAAGTGTGTGTGTGTGTGTGTGTGTAATGTGTGTGTGTGTAACGTGTGTGTGTGTGTGTAACGTGTGTGTGTGTGTAACGTGTGTGTGTGTGTGTATGTGTGTAACGTGTGTGTGTGTGTGTGTGTGTGTGACACGTGTGTGTGTAACGTGTGTGTGAGTGACACGTGTGTGTAACGTGTGTGTGTGTGTGTAACGTGTGTGTGTGTGTGTAACGTGTGTGTGTAACGTGTGTGTGTGTGTGTGTAACGTGTGTGTGTAACGTGTGTGTGTGTAACGTGTGTGTGTGTAACGTGTGTGTGTGTGTGTGTAACGTGTGTGTGTGTGTGTGTGTAACGTGTGTGTGTGTGTGTGTAACGTGTGTGTGTGTGTGTAACGTGTGTGTGTGTGTGTGTAACGTGTGTGTGTGTATGTGTAACGTGTGTGTGTGTGTGTGTGTGTGTGTGTGTAACGTGTGTGTGTGTGTGTGTGTGTGTGTGTGTGTGTGTGTGTAACGTGTGTGTGTGTGTGTGTGTGTGTAACGTGTGTGTGTAACGTGTGTGTGTAACGTGTGTGTGTAACGTGTGTGTGTAACGTGTGTGTGTGTGTGTAACGTGTGTGTGTGTGTGTGTAACGTGTGTGTGTGTGTGTGTGTGTGTGTGTAACGTGTGTGTGTGTGTGTGTGTAACGTGTGTGTGTGTGTGTGTGTGTGTGTGTAACGTGTGTGTGTGTGTGTGTGTGTGTGTGTAACGTGTGTGTGTGTGTGTGTAACGTGTGTGTGTGTAACGTGTGTGTGTGTGTGTGTGTGTAACGTGTGTGTGTGTGTGTGTGGAACGTGTGTGTGTGTGTGTGGAACGTGTGTGTGTGTGTGTGTGTGTGTGGAACGTGTGTGTGTGTGGAACGTGTGTGTGTGTGTGGAGTGTGTGTGTGGAAGTGTGTGTGTGTGTGGAAGTGTGTGTGTGTGTGTGTGTGGAACGTGTGTGTGTGTGGAACGTGTGTGTGTGTGGAACGTGTGTGTGTGTGGAAGTGTGTGTGTGTGTGGAAGTGTGAGTGTGTGTGTGTGTGTAATGTGTGTGTGTGTAACGTGTGTGTGTGTGTGTAACGTGTGTGTGTGTGTGTAACGTGTGTGTGTGTGTGTGTGTAACGTGTGTGTGTGTGTGTGTGTGTGTGTGTTTGACACGTGTGTGTGTGTGTGTGACACGTGTGTGTGTAACGTGTGTGTGAGTGACACGTGTGTGTGTGTGTGTGTGTAACGTGTGTGTGTAACGTGTGTGTGTAACATGTGTGTGTGTGTAACGTGTGTGTGTGTGTAACGTGTGTGTGTGTGTAACGTGTGTGTGTGTGTGTCACGTGTGTGTGTGTGTAACGTGTGTGTGTGTGTGTGTGTAACGTGTGTGTGTGTGTAACGTGTGTGTGTGTTTGTGTGTAACGTGTGTGTGTGTGTGTGTGTAACGTGTGTGTGTGTGTGTAACGTGTGTGTGTAACGTGTGTGTGTGTGTGTGTAACGTGTGTGTGTGTGTGTAACGTGTGTGTGTGTGTGTAACGTGTGTGTGTGTGTAACGTGTGTGTGTGTGTGTGTGTGTGTGTGTGTGTGTGTAACGTGTGTGTGTGTGTGTAACGTGTGTGTGTGTGTAACGTGTGTGTGTGTGTAACGTGTGTGTGTGTGTGTGTGTGTAACGTGTGTGTGTGTGTGTGTGTGTAACGTGTGTGTGTGTGTGTGTGTAACGTGTGTGTGTGTGTGTGTGTAACGTGTGGTGTGTGTGTGTGTGTAACGTGTGGTGTGTGTGTGTGTGTAACGTGTGGTGTGTGTGTGTGTGTAACGTGTGTGTGTGTGTGTGTAACGTGTGTGTGTGTGTGTAACGTGTGTGTGTGTGTGTGTGTGTAACGTGTGTGTGTGTGTGTGTAACGTGTGTGTGTGTGTGTGTAACGTGTGTGTGTGTGTGTGTGTGTGTAACGTGTGTGTGTGTGTGTGTGTGTGTGTAACGTGTGTGTGTGTGTGTGTGTAACGTGTGTGTGTGTGTGTGTGTGTAACGTGTGTGTGTGTGTGTGTGTGTAACGTGTGTGTGTGTGTGTAACGTGTGTGTGTGTGTGTAACGTGTGTGTGTGTGTGTGTGTAACGTGTGTGTGTGTGTGTGTAACGTGTGTGTGTGTGTGTGTGTAACGTGTGTGTGTGTGTGTGTGTGTGTGTGTAACGTGTGTGTGTGTAACGTGTGTGTGTAACGTGAGTGTGTATAACGTGTGTGTGTGTGTGTGCGTGTGTGTGTGTGTAACGTGTGTGTGTGTGTGTAACGTGTGTGTGTGTGTGTGTGTGTGTGTAACGTGTGTGTGTGTGTGTGTGTGTGACGTGTGTGTGTGTGTGTGTAACGTGTGTGTGTGTAACGTGTGTGTGTGTAACGTGTGTGTGTGTGTGTGTGTGTGTAACGTGTGTGTGTGTGTGTCTAACGTGTGTGTGTGTGTGTGTGTGTGTAACGTGTGTGTGTGTGTGTGTAACGTGTGTGTGTGTGTGTGTGTGTGTGTAGTGTGTGTGTGTGTGTGTGTGTGTAACGTGTGTGTGTGTGTGTGTGTAACGTGTGTGTGTGTGTAACGTGTGTGTGTGTGTGTGTGTGTGTGTGTGTAACGTGTGTGTAACGTGTGTGTGTGTGTGTGTGTAACGTGTGTGTAACGTGTGTGTGTGTGTAACGTGTGTGTGTGTGTGTGTGTAACGTGTGTGTGTGTGTGTAACGTGTGTGTGTGTGTGTGTAACGTGTGTGTGTGTGTGTGTGTAACGTGTGTGTGTGTGTGTGTAACGTGTGTGTGTGTGTAACGTGTGTGTGTGTGTGTGTGTAACGTGTGTGTGTGTGTAACGTGTGTGTGTGTGTAACGTGTGTGTGTGTGTAACGTGTGTGTGTGTAACGTGTGTGTGTGTGTAACGTGTGTGTGTAACGTGTGTGTGTGTGTGTGTAACGTGTGTGTGTGTGTGTGTAACGTGTGTGTGTGTGTAACGTGTGTGTGTGTAACGTGTGTGTGTGTGTGTGTGTAACGTGTGTGTGTGTGTGTGTGTGTAACGTGTGTGTGTGTGTAACGTGTGTGTGTGTGTGTGTAACGTGTGTGTGTGTGTGTGTGTGTGTAACGTGTGTGTGTAACGTGTGTGTGTGTGTGTAACGTGTGTGTGTGTGTGTAACGTGTGTGTGTGTGTAACGTGTGTGTGTAACGTGTGTGTGTGTGTGTGTGTGTAACGTGTGTGTGTGTGTGTGTAACGTGTGTGTGTGTGTGTAACGTGTGTGTGTGTGTGTGTGTGTGTGTGTAACGTGTGTGTGTGTGTGTGTGTAACGTGTGTGTGTGTGTGTAACGTGTGTGTGTGTGTAACGTGTGTGTGTGTGTAACGTGTGTGTGTGTGTAACACGTGTGTGTGTGTGTGTGTGTGTGTGTGTAACACGTGTGTGTGTGTGTGTGTGTGTGTGTGTAACACGTGTGTGTGTGTGTGTGTATGTGTGTGTGTGTAACACGTGTGTGTGTAACACGTGAGTGTGTGTGTGTGTGTGTAACACGTGTGTGTGTGTGTGTGTGTGTGTGTGTGTAACACGTGTGTGTGTGTGTGTGTGTGTGTGTAACACGTGTGTGTGTGTGTGTGTGTGTGTGTGTAACACGTGTGTGTGTGTGTGTGTGTGTGTAACACGTGTGTGTGTGTGTGTGTGTGTGTGTGTGTGTGTAATACGTGTGTGTGTGTGTGTGTGTGTGTAACACGTGTGTGTGTGTGTGTGTGTGTGTGTGTGTAACACGTGTGTGTGTGTGTGTGTGTGTGTGTAACACGTGTGTGTGTGTGTGTGTGTGTGTAACACGTGTGTGTGTGTGTGTGTGTGTGTGTGTGTAACACGTGTGTGTGTGTGTGTGTGTGTGTGTGTGTGTGTGTGTAACACGTGTGTGTGTGTGTGTGTGTAACACGTGTGTGTGTGTGTGTGTGTGTGTGTGTAACACGTGTGTGTGTGTGTGTGTGTGTGTAACACGTGTGTGTGTGTGTGTGTGTGTGTGTGTGTGTAACACGTGTGTGTGTGTGTGTGTAACACGTGTGTGTGTGTGTGTGTGTGTGTGTGTGTGTGTAACAGGTGTGTGTGTAACACGTGTGTGTGTAACACGTGTGTGTGTAACACGTGTGTGTGTAACACGTGTGTGTGTAACACGTGTGTGTGTGTGTGTGTAACACGTGTGTGTGTAACACGTGTGTGTAACACGTGTGTGTGTGTGTAACACGTGTGTGTGTAACACGTGTGTGTGTGTGTGTAACACGTGTGTGTGTGTGTGTGTGTGTAACACGTGTGTGTGTGTGTGTGTGTGTAATACGTGTGTGTGTGTGTGTGTGTGTGTAATACGTGTGTGTGTGTGTGTGTGTGTGTAACACGTGTGTGTGTGTGTGTGTAACACGTGTGTGTGTGTGTGTGTGTGTAACACGTGTGTGTGTGTGTGTGTGTGTGTAACACGTGTGTGTGTGTGTGTGTGTGTAACGTGTGTGTGTGTGTGTGTGTGTGTAACGTGTGTGTGTGTGTGTGTGTGTAACACGTGTGTGTGTGTGTGTGTGTGTAACACTTGTGTGTGTGTGTGTGTAACACGTGTGTGTGTGTGTGTGTGTGTGTAACACGTGTGTGTGTGTGTGTGTGTGTGTGTAACGTGTGTGTGTGTGTAACGTGTGTGTGTGTGTAACGTGTGTGTGTGTAACGTGTGTGTGTGAGTGTGTGTAACGTTTGTGTGTGTGTAACGTGTGTGTGTGTGTAACGTGTGTGTGTGTAACGTGTGTGTGTGTAACGTGTGTGTGTGTGTGTGTGTGTGTGTGTGTGTGTAACGTGTGTGTGTGTGTGTGTGTGTGTGTGTGTGTAACGTGTGTGTGTGTGTGTGTAACGTGTGTGTGTGTGTAACGTGTGTGTGTGTGTGTGTGTAACGTGTGTGTGTGTGTAACGTGTGTGTGTGTGTAACGTGTGTGTGTGTGTGTGTGTAACGTGTGTGTGTGTGTGTAACGTGTGTGTGTGTGTGTGTAACGTGTGTGTAACGTGTGTGTGTGTGTGTAACGTGTGTGTGTGTAACGTGTGTGTGTGTAACGTGTGTGTGTAACGTGTGTGTGTAACGTGTGTGTGTAACGTGTGTGTGTGTAACGTGTGTGTGTGTAACGTGTGTGTGTGTAACGTGTGTGTGTGTAACGTGTGTGTGTGTGTGTGTGTGTGTGTAACGTGTGTGTGTGTGTGTGTAACGTGTGTGTGTGTGTAACGTGTGTGTGTGTGTAACGTGTGTGTGTGTGTAACGTGTGTGTGTGTAACGTGTGTGTGTGTAACGTGTGTGTAACGTGTGTGTGTGTGTAACGTGTGTGTGTGTGTAACGTGTGTGTGTGTGTGTGTGTGTGTGTAACGTGTGTGTGTGTGTGTGTGTGTAACGTGTGTGTGTGTGTGTGTAACGTGTGTGTGTGTGTGTGTGTGTGTGTGTGTAACACGTGTGTGTGTGTGTGTGTGTGTGTAACACGTGTGTGTGTAACACGTGAGTGTGTGTGTGTGTGTGTGTGTAACACGTGAGTGTGTGTGTGTGTGTGTGTGTGTGTAACACGTGTGTGTGTGTGTGTGTGTGTGTGTGTGTAACACGTGTGTGTGTGTGTGTGTGTGTAACACGTGTGTGTGTGTGTGTGTGTGTAACACGTGTGTGTGTGTGTGTGTGTGTAACACGTGTGTACGTGTGTGTGTGTGTGTAACACGTGTGTGTGTGTGTGTGTGTGTGTGTGTGTAACACGTGTGTAACACGTGTGTGTGTGTGTAACACGTGTGTGTTTGTGTAACACGTGTGTGTGTGTGTGTGTGTGTAACACGTGTGTGTGTGTGTGTGTGTGTGTGTAACACGTGTGTGTGTGTGTGTGTGTGTGTGTAACACGTGTGTGTGTGTGTGTGTGTGTGTAACACGTGTGTGTGTAACACGTGTGTGTGTAACACGTGTGTGTGTAACACGTGTGTGTGTGTGTGTGTGTGTAACACGTGTGTGTGTGTGTGTAACACGTGTGTGTGTGTGTGTGTAACACGTGTGTGTGTGTGTAACACGTGTGTGTGTGTGTGTGTGTGTGTAACACGTGTGTGTGTGTGTGTGTGTAACACGTGTGTGTGTGTGTGTGTGTGTGTGTGTGTGTGTGTGTGTGTAACACGTGTGTGTGTGTGTGTGTGTGTGTGTGTGTGTAACACGTGTGTGTGTGTGTGTGTGTGTGTAACACGTGTGTGTGTGTGTGTGTGTGTGTAACACGTGTCTGTGTGTGTGTGTGTGTGTGTGTGTAACACGTGTCTGTGTGTGTGTGTGTGTGTGTGTGTAACACGTGTCTGTGTGTGTGTGTGTGTGTGTGTGTAACACGTGTCTGTGTGTGTGTGTGTGTGTAACACGTGTGTGTGTGTGTGTAACACGTGTGTGTGTGTGTGTGTGTGTGTGTGTGTGTGTGTGTGTGGGGAACGTGTGTGTGTGTGTGTGTGTGTGTGTGGAACGTGTGTGTGTGTGTGTGTGTGTGTGTGTGTGTGTGTGTGTGTGTGTGGGGAACGTGTGTGTGTGTGTGTGTGGAACGTGTGTGTGTGTGTGTGTGGAACGTGTGTGTGTGGAACGTGTGTGTGTGTGTGTGTGTGTGTGTGGAACGTGTGTGTGTGTGTGTGTGTGTGTGTGCGTGTGTGTGTGTGTGGAACGTGTGTGTGTGTGTGTGTGTGTGGAACGTGTGTGTGTGTGTGTGGAACGTGTGTGTGTAACACGTGTGTACGTGTGTGTGTAACACGTGTGTGTGTGTGTGTGTAACACGTCTGTGTGTGTGTGTAACACGTGTGTGTGTGTGTGTGTGTAACACGTGTGTGTGTGTGTGTGTGTAACACGTCTGTGTGTGTGTGTGTGTGTGTAACACGTCTGTGTGTGTGTGTGTGTGTGTAACACGTCTGTGTGTGTGTGTGTAACACGTCTGTGTGTGTGTGTGTGTGTGTAACACGTGTGTGTGTGTGTGTGTGTGTGTAACACGTGTGTGTGTGTGTGTGTGTGTGTGTAACACGTGTGTGTGTGTGTGTGTGTGTGTGTGTGTGTGTGTGTGTGTGGAACGTGTGTGTGTGTGTGTGTGGAACGTGTGTGTGTGGAACGCGTGTGTGTGTGTGTGTGTGTGGAACGTGTGTGTGTGGAACGTGTGTGTGTGTGTGTGTGTGGAACGTGTGTGTGGAACGTGTGTGTGTGTGTGTGGAACGTGTGTGTGGAACGTGTGTGTGTGTGTGTGGAACGTGTGTGTGTGTGTGTGGAACGTGTGTGTGTGGAACGTGTGTGTGTGTGTGTGGAACGTGTGTGTGTGTGTGGAACGTGTGTGTGTGTGTGGAACGTGTGTGTGTGTGTGGAACGTGTGTGTGTGTGTGTGTGGAATGTGTGTGTGTGTGGAACGTGTGTGTGTGGAACGTCTGTGTGTGGAACGTGTGTGTGTGTGTGTGAGTGTGTGTGTGGAACGTGTGTGTGTGTGTGTGGAACGTGTGTGCGTGTGTGTGTGTGTGTGTGTGGAACGTGTGTGTGTGTGTGTATGTGGAAAGTGTGTGTGTGTGGAACGTGTGTGGAACGTGTGTGTGTGTGTGGAACGTGTGTGGAACGTGTGTGTGTGTGTGGAACGTGTGTGTGTGTGTGGAACGTGTGTGTGTGTGTGCGGAACGTGTGTGTGTGTGTGTGTGCGGAACGTGTGTGTGTGTGTGCGGAACGTGTGTGTGTGTGTGCGGAACGTGTGTGTGTGTGTGCGGAACGTGTGTGTGTGTGTGGGGGTGTGGAACGTGTGTGTGTGGAACGTGTGTGTGTGTGTGTGTGGAACGTGTGTGTGTGGAACGTGTGTGTGTGTGTGGAACGTGTGTGTGTGTGTGTGTGGAACGTGTGTGTGTGTGTGTGTGGAACGTGTGTGTGTGGAACGTGTGTGTGTGGAACGTGTGTGTGTGGAATGTCTGTGTGTGGAACGTGTGTGTGAGTGTGTGTGTGGAACGTGTGTGTGTGTGTGTGGAACGTGTGTGGAGCGTGTGTGTGTGTGTGTGTGTGGAACGTGTGTGTGTGTGTGTGTGTGGAACGTGTGTGTGTGTGGAACGTGTGTGGAACGTGTGTGTGTGTGTGGAACGTGTGTGTGTAACACGTGTGTGTGTGTGTGTGTAACACGTCTGTGTGTGTGTGTAACACGTGTGTGTGTGTGTGTAACACGTGTGTGTGTGTGTGTGTGTGTGTGTAACACGTGTGTGTGTGTGTGTGTGTGTGTGTAACACGTGTGTGTGTGTGTGTGTGTGTAACACGTCTGTGTGTGTGTGTGTGTAACACGTCTGTGTGTGTGTGTGTGTGTGTAACACGTCTGTGTGTGTGTGTGTGTGTGTAACACGTGTGTGTGTGTGTGTGTGTGTGTGTGTGTGTGTGTAACACGTGTGTGTGTGTGTGTGGAACGTGTGTGTGTGTGTGTGGAACGTGTGTGTGTGGAACGTGTGTGTGTGTGTGTGTGGAACGTGTGTGTGTGGAACGTGTGTGTGTGCGTGTGTGTGTGGAGCGTGTGTGTGTGTGTGTGGAACGTGTGTGTGTGTGTGTGTGGAACGTGTGTGTGTGTGTGTGGAACGTGTGTGTGTGTGTGTTGAATGTGTGTGTGTGTGTGTGGAACGTGTGTGTGTGGAACGTGTGTGTGTGGAACGTGTGTGGAACGTGTGTGTGTGGAACGTGTGTGGAACGTGTGTGTGTGGAACGTGTGTGGAACGTGTGTGTGTGGAACGTGTGTGTGTGTGTGTGGAACGTGTGTGTGTGTGTGTGTGGAACGTGTGTGTGTGTGTGTGTGGAACGTGTGTGTGTGTGTGTGTGTGGAACGTGTGTGTGTGTGTGTGTGTGGAACGTGTGTGTGTGTGGAACGTGTGTGTGTGTGGAACGTGTGTGTGTGGAACGTGTGTGTGTGTGTGTGAGTGTGTGTGTGGAACGTGTGTGTGGAACGTGTGTGCGTGTGTGTGTGTGTGGAACGTGTGTGTGTGTGTGTGTGTGGAACGTGTGTGTGTGTGGAACGTGTGTGGAACGTGTGTGTGTGTGTGTGTGTGGAACGTGTGTGGAACGTGTGTGTGTGTGTGGAACGTGTGCGGAACGTGTGTGGAACGTGTGTGTGTGTGTGGAACGTGTGTGTGTGTGTGGAACGTGTGTGTGTGTGTGCGGAACGTGTGTGTGTGTGTGTGTGCGGAACGTGTGTGTGTGTGTGTGTGCGGAACGTGTGTGTGTGTGTGTGCGGAACGTGTGTGTGTGTGTGCGGAACGTGTGTTTGTGTGTGGGGGTGTGGAACGTGTGTGTGTGGAACGTGTGTGTGTGGAACGTGTGTGTGTGTGTGTGTGGAACGTGTGTGTGTGTGTGTGTGTGGAACGTGTGTGTGTGTGTGTGTGGAACGTGTGTGTGTGTGGAACGTGTGTGTGTGTGTGTGTGGAACGTGTGTGTGTGTGGAACGTGTGTGTGTGTGTGTGGAAAGTGTGTGTGTGTGTGTGTGGAACGTGTGTGTGTGTGTGTGTGGAACGTGTGTGTGTGTGGAACGTGTGTGTGTGTGTGTGGAACGTGTGTGTGTGTGTGTGTGTGGAACGTGTGTGTGTGTGTGTGTGTGGAACGTGTGTGTGTGTGTGTGTGTGGAGTGTGTGTGTGTGTGGAACGTGTGTGTGTGTGGAACGTGTGTGTGTGTGTGTGTGGAACGTGTGTGTGTGTGTGTGTGGAATGTGTGTGTGGAATGTGTGTGTGGAACGTGTGTGTGTGTGTGTGTGTGGAGTGTGTGTGTGTGTGTGGAATGTGTGTGTGGAACGTGTGTGTGTGTGTGTGGAATGTGTGTGTGTGTGTGTGGAACGTGTGTGTGTGTGTGTGTGTGTGTGTGTGTGTGGAACGTGTGTGTGTGTGTGGAACGTGTGTGTGTGTGTGGAACGTGTGTGTGTGTGGAACGTGTGTGTGTGTGTGTGGAATGTGTGTGTGTGGAACGTGTGTGTGTGTGGAACGTGTGTGTGTGTGTGGAACGTGTGTGTGTGTGTGTGGAACGTGTGTGTGTGTGTGTGGAACGTGTGTGTGTGTGTGTGGAACGTGTCTGTGTGTGTGGAACATGTGTATGTGTGTACGTGTGTGTGGAACGTGAGTGTGTGTGTGTGCGGAACGTGTGTGTGTGTGAGGAAAGTGTGTGTGTGTGTGCGGAACGTGCGTGTGTGTGCGGAACGTGCGTGTGTGTGTGCGGAACGTGCGTGTGTGTGTGCGGAACGTGCGTGTGTGTGTGCGGAACGTGTGTGTGTGTGCGGAACGTGTGTGTGTGTGCGGAACGTGTGTGAGTGTGCGGAACGTGTGTGTGTGTGTGCGAAACGTGTGTGGAATGTGTGTGTTTGTGCGTGTGGAACGTGTGTGGAAAGTGTGTGTGTGTGTGTGTGTGTGTGTGCGGAACGTGTGTGTGTGTGTGTGGAACGTGTGTGTGTGTGTGTGTGGAACGTGTGTGTGTGTGTGCGGAACTTGTGTGTGTGTGTGCGGAACGTGTGTGTGTGTGTGTGTGTGCGGAACGTGCGTGTGTGTGCGTGTGGAATGTGTGTGGAACGTGTGTGTGTGTGTGTGGAACGTGTGTGTGTGCGGAACGTGTGTGTGTGCGGAACGTGTGTGTGTGCGGAACGTGTGTGTGTGTGTGGAACGTGTGTGTGTGTGTGTGTGTGCGGAACGTGTGTGTGTGCGGAACGTGTGTGTGTGTGTGGAACGTGTGTGTGTGTGTGTGGAACGTGTGTGTGTGTGTGGAACGTGTGTGTGTGTGTGTGTGTGTGTGTGTGTGTGTGTGTGTGTGTGTGGAACGTGTGTGTGTGTGTGGAACGTACGTGTGTGTGTGTGGAACGTACGTGTGTGTGTGTGGAACGTGTGTGTGTGTGTTTGTGTGTGTGGAACGTGTGTGTGTGTGGAACGTGTGTGTGTGTGTGTATGGAACGTGTGTGTGTGCGGAACGTGTGTGTGTGTGTGCGGAACGTGTGTGTGTGTGTGCGGAATGTGTGTGTGTGTGTGCAGAACGTACGTGTGTGTGTGTGTGCAGAACGTGTGTGTGTGTGTGTGTGTGCGGAACGTGTGTGTGTGTGCGCGGAACGTGTGTGTGTGTGCGCGGAACGTGTGTGTGTGTGCATGGAACGTGTGTGTGTGTGCGGAACATGTGTATGTGTGTGGAACGTGTGTGTGTGTGTGTGCGGAACGTGTGTGTGTGCGGAACGTGTGTGTGCGCGGAACGTGTGTGTGTGAGGAAAGTGTGTGTGTGTGTGCGGAACGTGCGTGTGTGTGTGCGGAACGTGCGTGTGTGTGTGCGGAACGTGCGTGTGTGTGTGCGGAACGTGCGTGTGTGTGTGCGGAACGTGCATGTGTGTGTGCGGAACATGCGTGTGTGTGTGTGCGGAAGGTGTATGAGTGTGCGGAACGTGTGTGTTTGTGTGTGTGGAACGTGTGTGTGTGTGTGTGTGTGGAACGTGTGTGTGTGTGTGCGGAACATGCGTGTGTGTGTGTGCGGAAGGTGTATGAGTGTGCGGAACGTGTGTGTGTGTGCGGAACGTGTGTGTTTGTGTGTGTGGAACGTGTGTGTGTGTGTGTGTGTGGAACGTGTGTGTGTGTGCGGAACGTGTGTGTGTGTGTGTGGAACGTGTGTGTGTGTCTGTGTGCGGAACGTGTGTGTGTGTGTGTGTGCGGAACGTGTGTGTGTGTGTGTGCGGAACGTGCGTGTGTGTGTGTGTGTGCGGAACGAGTGTGTGTGTGCGTGTGGAACGTGTGTGGAATGTGTGTGTGTGTGTGTGTGTGTGGAACGTGTGTGTGTGTGCGCGGAACGTGTGTGTGTGTGCGGAACGTGTGTGTGTGTGCGGAACGTGTGTGTGTGTGCGGAACGTGTGTGTGTGTGTGGAACGTGTGTGTGTGTGTGTGTGGAACGTGTGTGTGTGTGTGTGTGGAACGTGTGTGTGTGTGTGTGTGTGGAACGTGTGTGTGTGTGTGTGTGTGGAACGTGTGTGTGTGTGAGTGTGTGTGGAACGTGTGTGTGTGTGAGTGTGTTTGGAATGTGTGTGTGTGTGAGTGTGTGTGGAACGTGTGTGTGTGTGAGTGTGTGTGGAACGTGTGTGTGTGTGAGTGTGTGTGGAACGTGTGTGTGTGTGGAACGTGTGTGTGTGTGGAACGTGTGTGTGTGAGTGTGTGTGTGTGGAACGTGTGTGTGTGTGTGGAACGTGTGTGTGTGTGTGTTGAACGTGTGTGTGTGTGGAACGTGTGTGTGTGAGTGTGTGTGGAACGTGTGTGTGTGTGGAACGTGTGTGTGTGTGGAACGTGTGTGTGTGAGTGTGTGTGTGTGGAACGTGTGTGTGTGTGTGGAACGTGTGTGTGTGTGTGGAACGTGTGTGTGTGTGTGTTGAACGTGTGTGTGTGTGTGTTGAACGTGTGTGTGTGTGGAACGTGTGTGTGTGTGTTGAACGTGTGTGTGTGTGGAACGTGTGTGTGTGTCTTGAACGTGTGTGTGTGTGTGTGTATGTGTGGAACGTGTGTGTGTGTGCGGAACGTGTGTGTGTGGAACGTGTGTGTGTGTGCGGAACGTGTGTGTGTGTGTGTGTGTGGAACGTGTGTGTGTGTGTGTGTGGAACGTGTGTGTGTGTGGAACGTGTGTGTGTGTGTGTGGAAAGTGTGTGTGTGTGTGTGTGGAACGTGTGTGTGTGTGTGTGTGGAACGTGTGTGTGTGTGGAACGTGTGTGTGTGTGTGTGTGTGGAACGTGTGTGTGTGTGTGTGTGTGTGGAACGTGTGTGTGTGTGTGTGTGTGGAGTGTGTGTGTGTGTGGAACGTGTGTGTGTGTGGAACGTGTGTGTGTGTGTGTGTGGAACGTGTGTGTGTGTGTGTGTGGAATGTGTGTGTGTGTGTGTGTGTGGAATGTGTGTGTGGAACGTGTGTGTGTGTGGAGTGTGTGTGTGTGTGTGGAATGTGTGTGTGGAACGTGTGTGTGTGTGTGTGGAACGTGTGTGTGTGTGTGTGGAATGTGTGTGTGTGTGTGTGGAACGTGTGTGTGTGTGTGTGTGTGTGTGTGTGGAACGTGTGTGTGTGTGTGGAACGTGTGTGTGTGTGTGGAACGTGTGTGTGTGTGGAACGTGTGTGTGTGTGTGTGGAATGTGTGTGTGTGGAACGTGTGTGTGTGTGGAACGTGTGTGTGTGTGTGGAACGTGTGTGTGTGTGTGTGGAACGTGTGTGTGTGTGTGTGGAACGTGTCTGTGTGTGTGGAACATGTGTATGTGTGTACGTGTGTGTGGAACGTGAGTGTGTGTGTGTGCGGAACGTGTGTGTGTGCGGAACGTGTGTGTGTGTGAGGAAAGTGTGTGTGTGTGTGTGCGGAACGTGCGTGTGTGTGCGGAACGTGCGTGTGTGTGTGCGGAACGTGCGTGTGTGTGTGCGGAACGTGCGTGTGTGTGTGCGGAACGTGTGTGTGTGTGCGGAACGTGTGTGTGTGTGCGGAACGTGTGTGAGTGTGCGGAACGTGTGTGTGTGTGTGCGAAACGTGTGTGGAATGTGTGTGTTTGTGCGTGTGGAACGTGTGTGGAAAGTGTGTGTGTGTGTGTGTGTGTGTGTGCGGAACGTGTGTGTGTGTGTGTGGAACGTGTGTGTGTGTGTGTGTGTGTGTGTGGAACGTGTGTGTGTGTGTGCGGAACTTGTGTGTGTGTGTGCGGAACGTGTGTGTGTGTGTGTGTGTGCGGAACGTGCGTGTGTGTGCGTGTGGAATGTGTGTGGAACGTGTGTGTGTGTGTGTGGAACGTGTGTGTGTGCGGAACGTGTGTGTGTGCGGAACGTGTGTGTGTGCGGAACGTGTGTGTGTGTGCGGAACGTGTGTGTGTGTGTGGAACGTGTGTGTGTGTGTGTGTGTGCGGAACGTGTGTGTGTGCGGAACGTGTGTGTGTGTGTGGAACGTGTGTGTGTGTGTGTGGAACGTGTGTGTGTGTGTGGAACGTGTGTGTGTGTGTGTGTGTGTGTGTGTGTGTGTGTGTGTGTGTGTGGAACGTGTGTGTGTGTGTGGAACGTACGTGTGTGTGTGTGGAACGTGTGTGTGTGTGTTTGTGTGTGTGGAACGTGTGTGTGTGTGGAACGTGTGTGTGTGTGTGTATGGAACGTGTGTGTGTGCGGAACGTGTGTGTGTGTGTGCGGAACGTGTGTGTGTGTGTGCGGAATGTGTGTGTGTGTGTGCAGAACGTACGTGTGTGTGTGTGTGCAGAACGTGTGTGTGTGTGTGTGTGTGCGGAACGTGTGTGTGTGTGTGCGGAACGTGTGTGTGTGTGCGCGGAACGTGTGTGTGTGTGTGTGCGCGGAACGTGTGTGTGTGTGTGGAACGTGTGTGTGCGTGCGTAACGTGTGTGTGTGTGTGTGCGGAACGTGTGTGTGTGTGCGCGGAACGTGTGTGTGTGTGCGCGGAACGTGTGTGTGTGTGCATGGAACGTGTGTGTGTGTGCGGAACATGTGTATGTGTGTGGAACGTGTGTGTGTGTGTGTGCGGAACGTGTGTGTGTGCGGAACGTGTGTGTGCGCGGAACGTGTGTGTGTGAGGAAAGTGTGTGTGTGTGTGCGGAACGTGCGTGTGTGTGTGCGGAACGTGCGTGTGTGTGTGCGGAACGTGCGTGTGTGTGTGCGGAACGTGCGTGTGTGTGTGCGGAACGTGCATGTGTGTGTGCGGAACATGCGTGTGTGTGTGTGCGGAAGGTGTATGAGTGTGCGGAACGTGTGTGTGTGTGCGGAACGTGTGTGTTTGTGTGTGTGGAACGTGTGTGTGTGTGTGTGTGTGGAACGTGTGTGTGTGTGTGCGGAACATGCGTGTGTGTGTGTGCGGAAGGTGTATGAGTGTGCGGAACGTGTGTGTGTGTGCGGAACGTGTGTGTTTGTGTGTGTGGAACGTGTGTGTGTGTGTGTGTGTGGAACGTGTGTGTGTGTGCGGAACGTGTGTGTGTGTGTGTGGAACGTGTGTGTGTGTCTGTGTGCGGAACGTGTGTGTGTGTGTGTGTGCGGAACGTGTGTGTGTGTGTGTGCGGAACGTGCGTGTGTGTGTGTGTGTGCGGAACGAGCGTGTGTGTGCGTGTGGAACGTGTGTGGAATGTGTGTGTGTGTGTGTGTGTGTGGAACGTGTGTGTGTGTGCGCGGAACGTGTGTGTGTGTGCGGAACGTGTGTGTGTGTGCGGAACGTGTGTGTGTGTGCGGAACGTGTGTGTGTGTGTGGAACGTGTGTGTGTGTGTGTGTGGAACGTGTGTGTGTGTGTGTGTGGAACGTGTGTGTGTGTGTGTGTGTGGAACGTGTGTGTGTGTGTGTGTGTGGAACGTGTGTGTGTGTGAGTGTGTGTGGAACGTGTGTGTGTGTGAGTGTGTTTGGAACGTGTGTGTGTGTGAGTGTGTGTGGAACGTGTGTGTGTGTGAGTGTGTGTGGAACGTGTGTGTGTGTGGAACGTGTGTGTGTGAGTGTGTGTGTGTGGAACGTGTGTGTGTGTGTGGAACGTGTGTGTGTGTGTGGAACGTGTGTGTGTGTGTGTTGAACGTGTGTGTGTGTGGAACGTGTGTGTGTGAGTGTGTGTGGAACGTGTGTGTGTGTGGAACGTGTGTGTGTGTGGAACGTGTGTGTGTGAGTGTGTGTGTGTGGAACGTGTGTGTGTGTGTGGAACGTGTGTGTGTGTGTGTTGAACGTGTGTGTGTGTGTGTTGAACGTGTGTGTGTGTGGAACGTGTGTGTGTGTGTTGAACGTGTGTGTGTGTGGAACGTGTGTGTGTGTCTTGAACGTGTGTGTGTGTGTGTGTATGTGTGGAACGTGTGTGTGTGTGCGGAACGTGTGTGTGTGGAACGTGTGTGTGTGTGCGGAACGTGTGTGTGTGTGTGTGTGTGGAACGTGTGTGTGTGTGTGTGGAACGTGTGTGTGTGTGTTTGTGGAACTTGTGTGTGTGTGTGGAATGTTTATGTGTGTCTGGAACGTGTGTGTGTGTGGAACGTGTGTGTGTGTGTGTGTAACGTGTGTGTGTAAGTGTAACGTGTGTGTGTGGAACGTGTGTGTGTGTGTGTGTAACGTGTGTGTGTGTGTGGAACGTGTGTGTGTGTGTGGAACGTGTGTGTGTGTGTGGAAAGTGTGTGTGTGTGGAACGTGTGTGTGTTTGTGGAACGTGTGTGTGTGTGTGTGTGTGGAACATGTGTGTGTGTAACGTGTGTGTGTGTGTGTGGAACGTGTGTGTGTGTGTGCAGAACGTACGTGTGTGTGTGTGTGCAGAACGTGTGTGTGTGTGTGTGTGTGCGGAACGTGTGTGTGTGTGTGCGGAACGTGTGTGTGTGTGCGCGGAACGTGTGTGTGTGTGTGTGCGCGGAACGTGTGTGTGTGTGTGGAACGTGTGTGTGCGTGCGTAACGTGTGTGTGTGTGTGTGCGGAACGTGTGTGTGTGTGCGCGGAACGTGTGTGTGTGTGCGCGGAACGTGTGTGTGTGTGCGGAACATGTGTATGTGTGTGGAACGTGTGTGTGTGTGTGTGCGGAACGTGTGTGTGTGCGGAACGTGTGTAGCGCGGAACGTGTGTGTGTGAGGAAAGTGTGTGTGTGTGTGCGGAACGTGCGTGTGTGTGTGCGGAACGTGCGTGTGTGTGTGCGGAACGTGCGTGTGTGTGTGCGGAACGTGCGTGTGTGTGTGCGGAACGTGCATGTGTGTGTGCGGAACATGCGTGTGTGTGTGTGCGGAACGTGTATGAGTGTGCGGAACGTGTGTGTGTGTGCGGAACGTGTGTGTTTGTGCGTGTGGAACGTGTGTGGAACGTGTGTGTGTGTGTGTGTGTGGAACGTGTGTGTGTGTGCGGAACGTGTGTGTGTGTGTGTGGAACGTGTGTGTGTGTCTGTGTGCGGAACGTGTGTGTGTGTGTGTGTGCGGAACGTGTGTGTGTGTGTGTGCGGAACGTGCGTGTGTGTGTGTGTGCGGAACGAGCGTGTGTGTGCGTGTGGAACGTGTGTGGAATGTGTGTGTGTGTGTGTGTGTGTGGAACGTGTGTGTGTGTGCGCGGAACGTGTGTGTGTGTGCGGAACGTGTGTGTGTGTGCGGAACGTGTGTGTGTGTGTGGAACGTGTGTGTGTGTGTGTGTGTGTGTGTGGAACGTGTGTGTGTGTGTGTGTGGAATGTGTGTGTGTGTGGAACGTGTGTGTGTGTGTGTGTGTGGAACGTGTGTGTGTGTGAGTGTGTGTGGAACGTGTGTGTGTGTGAGTGTGTGTGGAACGTGTGTGTGTGTGAGTGTGTGTGGAACGTGTGTGTGTGTGAGTGTGTGTGGAACGTGTGTGTGTGTGGAACGTGTGTGTGTGAGTGTGTGTGTGTGGAACGTGTGTGTGTGTGTGTTGAACGTGTGTGTGTGTGGAACGTGTGTGTGTGAGTGTGTGTGGAACGTGTGTGTGTGTGGAACGTGTGTGTGTGTGGAACGTGTGTGTGTGAGTGTGTGTGTGTGGAACGTGTGTGTGTGTGTGGAACGTGTGTGTGTGTGTGGAACGTGTGTGTGTGTGTGGAACGTGTGTGTGTGTGTGTTGAACGTGTGTGTGTGTGTGTTGAACGTGTGTGTGTGTGGAACGTGTGTGTGTGTCTTGAACGTGTGTGTGTGTGTGTGTATGTGTGGAACGTGTGTGTGTGTGCGGAACGTGTGTGTGTGGAACGTGTGTGTGTGTGCGCAACGTGTGTGTGTGTGTGTGTGTGGAACGTGTGTGTGTGTGTGTGTGGAACGTGTGTGTGTGTGTGTGGAACGTGTGTGTGTGTGTTTGTGGAACTTGTGTGTGTGTGTGGAATGTTTATGTGTGTCTGGAACGTGTGTGTGTGTGGAACGTGTGTGTGTGTGTGTGTAACGTGTGTGTGTGTGTGTAACGTGTGTGTGTGTGGAACGTGTGTGTGTGTGTGGAACGTGTGTGTGTGGAACGTGTGTGTGTGTGTGGAAAGTGTGTGTGTGTGGAACGTGTGTGTGTTTGTGGAACGTGTGTGTGTGTGTGGAACATGTGTGTGTGTAACGTGTGTGTGTGTGTGTGGAACGTGTGTGTGTGTCTGGAACGTGTGTGTGTGTGTGTGTGTAACGTGTGTGTGCGTGTGGAACGTGTGTGTGCGTGTGGAACGTGTGTGTGCGTGCGGAACGTGTGTGTGCATGCGGAACGTGTGTGTGTGTGTGGAACGTGTGTGTGTGTGTGTGGAAGGTGTGTGTGTGTGTGTGTGGAACGTGTGTGTGTGGAACCTGTGTGTGTGTGTGGAACGTACGTGTGTGTGTGCGCGGAACGTGTGTGTGTGTGTGGAACGTATGTGTGTGTGTGTGTGTGTGTGTGGAACGTGTGTGTGTGTGTGTGTGGAACGTGTGTGTGTGGAACGTGTGTGTGTGTGTGGAACGTACGTGTGTGTGTGCGCGGAACGTGTGTGTGTGCGCGCGGAACGGGTGTGTGCGCGCAGAACGTGTGTGTGTGCGTGGAACATGTGTGTGCGCGCGTGTGTGTGGAACGTGTGTGCGTGGAACGTGCGTGTGTGTGTGTAACGTGTGTGTGTGTGTGTGTAACGAGTGTGTGTGTAACGTGTGTGTGTGTGGAACGTGTGTGTGTGTGTGTGTGTGGAACGTGTGTGTGTGTGTGTGCAACGTGTGTGTGTGTGGAACGTGTGTGGAACGTCTGTGTGTGTAACTTGTGTGTGTGTGTGGAACGTGTGTATGTGTGTGTGTGGAACGTGTGTGTGTGTGTTTGTGGAACGTGTGTGTGTGTGTGTGTGCGGAACGTGTGTGTGTGTGTGTGTGTGTGCGCAACGTATGTGTGTGTGTGCGGAACGTGTGTGTGTGTGTGCGGAACGTGTGTGGGTGTGTGTGCGGAACGTGTGTGTGTGTGTGCGGAACATGTGTGTGTGTGTGTGCGGAACGTGTGTGGGTGCGCGCGGAACGTGTGTGTGTGTGCGCGGAACGTGTGTGTGTGTGCGCGGAACGTGTGTGTGTGTGCGCGGAACGTGTGTGTGTGAGTGTGTGTGTGTGTGGAACGTGTGTGTGTGTGTGTGTGCGGAACGTGTGTGTGTGTGTGTGGAACATGTGTATGTGTGTACGCGTGTGTGTGTGGAACGTGTGTGTGTGTGTGCGGAACGTGTGTGCGGAACGTGTGTGTGTGTGGAAAGTGTGTGTGTGTGTGCGGAAAGTGCATGTGTGTGTGCGGAACGTGCGTCTGTGTGTGCGGAACGTGCGTGTGTGTGTGTGCGGAACGTGCGTGTGTGCGGAACGTGTGTGTGTGTGCGTCTGAAACGTGTGTGGAACGTGTGTGTGTGTGTGTGGAAGGTGTGTTTGTGCGTGGAACGTGTGTGTGTGTGTGTAACGTGTGTGTGTGTGTGTAACGAGTGTGTGTGTGTGTGTAACGAGTGTGTGTGTGTGTGGAACGTGTGTGTGTGTGTGTGTGTGTGTGTGTGGAACGTGTGTGTGTGTGGAACGTGTGTGTGTGTGGAACGTCTGTGTGTGTGTGTAACTTGTGTGTGTGTGTGGAACGTGTGTATGTGTGTGTGCGGAACGTGTGTGTGTGTGTGTTTGTGGAACGTGTGTGTGTGTGTGTGCGGAACGTGTGTGTGTGTGTGCGGAACGTGTGTGTGTGTGTGCGGAACGTGTGTGTGTGTGCGGAACGTGTGTGCGGAACGTGTGTGTGTGTGTGCGGAACGTGTGTGTGTGTGTGTGTGCAGAACGTGTGTGTGTGTGTGTGTGTGAGCGGAACATGTGTGTGTGTGTGTGCGGAACGTGTGTGTGTGTGCGGAACGTGTGTGGGTGTGCGCGGAAAGTGTGTGTGTGTGCGCGGAACGTGTGTGTGTGTGCGCGGAACGTGTGTGTGTGAGTGTGTGTGTGTGTGCGGAACGTGTGTGTGTGTGTGTGCGGAACGTGTGTGTGTGTGTGGAACATGTGTATGTGTGTACGCGTGTGTGTGCGGAACGTGTGTGTGGAACGTGTGTGTGTGTGGAAAGTGTGTGTGTGTGTGTGTAGAAAGTGCATGTGTGTGTGTGGAAAGTGCATGTGTGTGTGCGGAACGTGCATCTGTGAGTGCGGAACGTGCGTCTGTGTGTGCGGAACGTGCGTCTGTGTGTGCGGAACGTGCGTGTGTGTGTGCGGAACGTGTGTGTGTGTGCGTCTGGAACGTGTGTGGAACGTGTGTGTGTGTGTGGGGAACGTGTGTTTGTGTGCGGAACGTGTGTGTGTGTGCGGAACGTGTGTGTGTGTGCGGAACGTGTGTGTGTGTGTGTGTGTGTGTGTGTGTGTGGAACGTGTGTGTGTGTGGAACGTGTGTGTGTGGAACGTGTGTGTGTGTGGAACGTGTGTGTGTGGAACCTGTGTGTGTGTGTGTGTGTGTGTGTGTGGAACCTGTGTGTGTGTGTGTGTGGAACGTGTGAGTGTGTGTGGAACGTGTGTGTGTGGGGGGAACGTGTGTGTGTGTGTGTGTGTGGGGAACGTGTGTGTGTGTGTGTGCGGAACGTGTGTGTGTGTGTGTGCGGAACGTGTGTGTGTGTGGGGAACGTGTGTGTGTGTGTGTGCGGAACGTGTGTGTGTGTGTGGAACGTGTGTGTGTGTGTGTGTGGAACGTGTGTGTGTGTGTGTGGAATGTGTGTGTGTGTCTGGAACGTGTGTGTGTGTGTGGAACGTGTGTGTGTGTGTGTGGAACGTGTGTGTGTGTGTGTGTAACGTGTGTGTGTGTGTGTAACGTGTGTGTGTGGAACGTGTGTGTGTGTGTGTGTAACGTGTGTGTGTGTGTAACGTGTGTGTGTGTGTGTGTGTAACGTGTGTGTGTGTGTGTAACGTGTGTGTGTGTGTAACGTGTGTGTGTGTGGAACGTGTGTGTGTGTGTGGAACTTGTGTGTGTGTGTGGAACTTGTGTGTGTGTGTGGAAAGTGTGTGTGTGTGGAACGTGTGTGTGGAACGTGTGTGTGTTTGTGGAACGTGTGTGTGTGTGTGTGGAACATGTGTGTGTGGAACGTGTGTGTGTGTGTGTGGAACGTGTGTGTGTGTGTGTGGAACGTGTGTGTGTGTGTGTGTAACGTGTGTGCGTGTGGAACGTGTGTGTGCGTGTGGAACGTGTGTGTGTGTGTGTGTGTGGAACGTGTGTGTGTGTGTGTGTGTGGAACGTGTGTGTGTGTGTGTGTGTGGAACGTGTGTGTGTGTGAGTGTGTGTGGAACGTGTGTGTGTGTGAGTGTGTGTGGAACGTGTGTGTGGAACGTGTGTGTGTGTGGAACGTGTGTGTGTGAGTGTGTGTGTGTGGAACGTGTGTGTGTGTGTGGAACGTGTGTGTGTGTGTGGAACGTGTGTGTGTGTGTGGAACGTGTGTGTGTGTGTGTTGAACGTGTGTGTGTGTGGAACGTGTGTGTGTGTGTTGAACGTGTGTGTGTGTGTGTGTGTATGTGTGGAATGTGTGTGTGTGTGCGGAACGTGTGTGTGTGGAACGTGTGTGTGTGTGCGGAACGTGTGTGTGTGTGTGTGTGTGCGGAACGTGTGTGTGTGTGTGTGTGTGTGGAACGTGTGTGTGTGTGTGTTTGTGGAACTTGTGTGTGTGTGTGGAATGTGTGTGTGTGTCTGGAACGTGTGTGTGTGTGGAACGTGTGTGTGTGTGTGTGTAACGTGTGTGTGTGTGTGTAACGTGTGTGTGTGGAACGTGTGTGTGTGTGTGTGTAACGTGTGTGTGTGGAACGTGTGTGTGTGTGTGGAACGTGTGTGTGTGTGTGGAAAGTGTGTGTGTGTGGAACGTGTGTGTGTTTGTGGAACGTGTGTGTGTGTGTGTGTGTGGAACATGTGTGTGTGTAACGTGTGTGTGTGTGTGTGGAACGTTTGTGTGTGTGTGGAACGTGTGTGTGTGTGTGTGTGTGTAACGTGTGTGTGCGTGTGGAACGTGTGTGTGCGTGTGGAACGTGTGTGTGCGTGCGGAACGTGTGTGTGTGTGCGGAACGTGTGTGTGTGTGTGGAACGTGTGTGTGTGTGTGTGGAACGTGTGTGCGCGGAACGTGTGTGTGTGTGTGGAACGTATGTGTGTGTGTGTGTGTGTGTGGAACGTGTGTGTGTGTGTGTGGAACGTGTGTGTGTGTAACGTGTGTGTGTGTGTGGAACGTGTGTGTGTGTGAGTGTGTGTGGAACGTGTGTGTGTGAGTGTGTGTGGAACGTGTGTGTGTGTGGAACGTGTGTGTGTGAGTGTGTGTGTGTGGAACGTGTGTGTGTGTGTGGAACGTGTGTGTGTGTGTGGAACGTGTGTGTGTGTGTGTTGAACGTGTGTGTGTGTGGAACGTGTGTGTGTGTGTTGAACGTGTGTGTGTGTGTGTGTGTATGTGTGGAATGTGTGTGTGTGTGCGGAACGTGTGTGTGTGGAACGTGTGTGTGTGTGCGGAACGTGTGTGTGTGTGTGTGTGTGCGGAACGTGTGTGTGTGTGTGTGTGTTTGTGGAACTTGTGTGTGTGTGTGGAATGTGTGTGTGTGTCTGGAACGTGTGTGTGTGTGGAACGTGTGTGTGTGTGTGTGTAACGTGTGTGTGTGTGTGTAACGTGTGTGTGTGGAACGTGTGTGTGTGTGTGTGTAACGTGTGTGTGTGGAACGTGTGTGTGTGTGTGGAACGTGTGTGTGTGTGTGGAAAGTGTGTGTGTGTGGAACGTGTGTGTGTTTGTGGAACGTGTGTGTGTGTGTGTGTGGAACATGTGTGTGTGTAACGTGTGTGTGTGTGTGTGGAACGTGTGTGTGTGTGTGGAACGTGTGTGTGTGTGTGTGTGTAACGTGTGTGTGCGTGTGGAACGTGTGTGTGCGTGTGGAACGTGTGTGTGCGTGCGGAACGTGTGTGTGCGTGCGGAACGTGTGTGTGTGTGCGGAACGTGTGTGTGTGTGTGGAACGTGTGTGTGTGTGTGTGGAACGTGTGTGCGCGGAACGTGTGTGTGTGTGTGGAACGTATGTGTATGTGTGTGTGTGTGTGTGTGTGTGGAACGTGTGTGTGTGTGTGTGGAACGTGTGTGTGTGTAACGTGTGTGTGTGTGTGGAACGTACGTGTGTGTGTGCGCGGAACGTGTGTGTGTGTGCGCGCGCGGAACTGGTGTGTGCGTGCGTGGAACATGTGTGTGTGCGCGTGTGTGTGGAACGTGTGTGCGTGGAACGTGTGTGTGTGTGTGTAACGTGTGTGTGTGTGTGTGTAACGAGTGTGTGTGTGTGTGTAACGAGTGTGTGTGTGTGTGTAACGTGTGTGTGTGTGGACCGTGTGTGTGTGTGTGTGTGGAACGTGTGTGTGTGTGTGTGTGGAACGTGTGTGTGTGTGGAACGTGTGGAACGTCTGTGTGTGTAACTAGTGTGTGTGTGTGGAACGTGTGTATGTGTGTGTGTGGAACGTGTGTGTGTGTGTTTGTGGAACGTGTGTGTGTGTGTGTGCGGAACGTGTGTGTGTGTGTGTGCGGAACGTGTGTGTGTGTGTGCGGAACGTGTGTGTGTGTGTGCGGAACGTGTGTGTGTGTGTGCGGAACATGTGTGTGTGTGCGGAACGTGTGTGTGTGTGTGCGGAACATGTGTGTGTGTGTGTGCGGAACGTGTGTGTGTGTGCGGAACATGTGTGGGTGCGCGCGGAACGTGTGTGTGTGTGCGCGGAACGTGTGTGTGTGTGCGCGGAACGTGTGTGTGTGAGTGTGTGTGTGTGTGGAACGTGTGTGTGTGTGTGTGCGGAACGTGTGTGTGTGTGGAACATGTGTATGTGTGTACGCGTGTGTGTGTGGAACGTGTGTGTGTGTGTGCGGAACGTGTGTGCGGAACGTGTGTGTGTGTGGAAAGTGTGTGTGTGTGTGCGGAAAGTGCATGTGTGTGCGGAACGTGCGTCAGTGTGTGCGGAACGTGCGTGTGTGTGTGCGAAACGTGCGTGTGTGCGGAACGTGTGTGTGTGTGCGTCTGAAACGTGTGTGGAACGTGTGTGTGTGTGTGTGGAACATGTGTTTGTGCGTGGAACGTGTGTGTGTGTGTAACGTGTGTGTGTGTGTGTAACGAGTGTGTGTGTGTGTGTAACGAGTGTGTGTGTGTGTGGAACGTGTGTGTGTGTGTGTGGAACGTGTGTGTGTGTGTGTGTGGAACGTGTGTGTGTGTGGAACGTGTGTGGAACGTCTGTGTGTGTGTGTAACTTGTGTGTGTGTGTGGAATGTGTGTGTGTGGAACGTGTGTGTGTGTGTTTGTGGAACATGTGTGTGTGTGTGTGCGGAACGTGTGTGTGTGTGTGCGGAACGTGTGTGTGTGTGTGCGGAACGTGTGTGTGTGTGCGGAACGTGTGTGCGGAACGTGTGTGTGTGTGTGCGGAACGTGTGTGTGTGTGTGTGTGTGTGCGGAACATGTGTGTGTGTGTGTGCGGAACATGTGTGTGTGTGTGTGCGGAACGTGTGTGTGTGTGCGGAACGTGTGTGGGTGTGCGCGGAACGTGTGTGTGTGTGCGCGGAACGTGTGTGTGTGAGTGTGTGTGTGTGTGCGGAACGTGTGTGTGTGTGTGTGCGGAACGTGTGTGTGTGTGTGGAACATGTGTATGTGTGTACGCGTGTGTGTGTGGAACGTGTGTGTGCGGAACGTGTGTGTGGAGCGTGTGTGTGTGTGGAAAGTGTGTGTGTGTGTGTGGAAAGTGCATGTGTGTGTGTGGAAAGTGCATGTTTGTGTGCGGAACGTGCATCTGTGTGTGCGGAACGTGCGTCTGTGTGTGCGGAACGTGCGTCTGTGTGTGCGAAACGTGCGTGTGTGTGTGCGGAACGTGTGTGTGTGTGCGTCTGGAACGTGTGTGTGTGTGTGTCTGGAACGTGTGTGGAACGTGTGTGTGTGTGTGGGGAACGTGTGTTTGTGTGCGGAACGTGTGTGTGTGTGCGGAACGTGTGTGTGTGTGCGGAACGTGTGTGTGTGTGTGTGTGTGTGTGGAACGTGTGTGTGTGTGGAACGTGTGTGTGTGTGGAACGTGTGTGTGTGGAACCTGTGTGTGTGTGTGTGTGTGTGTGTGTGTAACCTGTGTGTGTGTGTGTGTGGAACGTGTGTGTGTGTGGAACGTGTGTGTGTGTGTGTATGGAACGTGTGTGTGTGTGTGTGTGGAACGTGTGTGTGTGTGTGTGTGTGGAACGTGTGTGTGTGTGTGTGTGTGGAACGTGTGTGGAACGTGTGTGGAACGTGTGTGTGTGTGGGGAACGTGTGTGTGTGTGTGTGTGTGTGGGGAACGTGTGTGTGTGTGTGTGGGGAACGTGTGTGTGTGTGTGTGCGGAACGTGTGTGTGTGTGTGGAACGTGTGTGTGTGTGTGTGTGTTGTACGTGTGTGTGTGTGTCTGGAACGTGTGTGTGTGTGTGGAACGTGTGTGTGTGTGTGTGTGTGTAACGTGTGTGTGTGTGTGTAACGTGTGTGTGTGTGTGTAACGTGTGTGTGTGTGTGTAACATGTGTGTGTGTGTGTAACGTGTGTGTGTGTGTGGAACGTGTGTGTGTGCGGAAAGTGTGTGTGTGTGGAACGTGTGTGTGGAACGTGTGTGTGTGTGTGTAACGTGTGTGTGTGTGGAACGTGTGTGTGTGTGTGTGGAACGTGTGTGTGTGTGTGTGTAACGTGTGTGTGTGTGGAACGTGTGTGTGTGTGTGGAACGTGTGTGTGCGTGTGGAACGTGTGTGTGCGTGCGGAACGTGTGTGTGTGTGTGTGGAAGGTGTGTGCGTGTGTGTGTGGAACTTGTGTGTGTGTGTGTGGAACGTACGTGTGTGTGTGTGCGGAACGTACGTGTGTGTGTGTGTGTGTGTGTGTGCGTGTGTGTGTGTGTGTGTGTGTGTGGAACGTGTGTGTGTGTAACGTACGTGTGTGTGTGCGCGGAACGTGTGTGTGTGTGCGCGCGGAACGTGTGTGTGTGTGCGTGTGTGTGTGTGCTTGTGTGTGTGTGGAACGAGTGTGTGCATGTGGAACATGTGTATGTGTGTACGTGTGTGTGTGTGGAACGTGTGTGTGTGTGTGTGTGTGCGGAACGTGTGTGTGTGTGTGTGTGTGCGGAACGAGTGTGTGCATGTGGAACATGTGTATGTGTGTACGTGTGTGTGTGTGGAACGTGTGTGTGTGTGCGGAACGTGTGTGTGTGCGTGCGGAACGTGTGTGTGTGCGGAAAGTGTGTGTGTGTAACGTGTGTTTGTGAGAGCGCGGAACGTGTGTGTGTGGAACGTGTGTGAGCGCGAGAGGGGAACGTGTGTGTGTGTGTGTGTGTGTGAGAGAGCGAGAGGGGAACGTGTGTGTGTGAGCGAGAGGGGAACGTGTGTGTGTGAGCGAGAGGGGAACGTGTGTGTGTGTGTGAGAGAGCGAGAGGGGAACACGTGTGTGTGTGTGTGTGAGAGAGCGTGAGGGGAACGTGTGTGTGTGAGCGAGAGGGGAACCTGTGTGTGTGTGTGAGAGCACGAGAAAGGAACATGTGTGTGTGTGTGTGTGAGAGAGCAAGAGGGGAACAGGTGAGAGAGAGTGAGAGGGGAACGTGTGTGTGTGTGTGTGTGTGTGTGTGAGAGAGCGAGAGTGGAAAGTGTGTGTGTGTGTGTGTGTGTGAGAGCGAGAGGGGAACGTGTGTGTGTGTGAGAGCGAGAGGGGAACGTGTGTGTGTGTGAGAGCGAGAGGGGAACGTGTGTGTGTGAGAGAGCGAGAGGGGAACGTGTGTGTGTGTGAGAGCGAGAGGGAAACGTGTGTGTGTGTGAGAGAGCGAGAGGGGAATGTGTGTGTGTGTGTGTGAGAGAGCAAGAGGGGAACAGGTGAGAGAGAGCGAGAGGGGAACGTGTGTGTGTGTGTGTGTGTGTGAGAGAGCGAGAGTGGAAAGTGTGTGTGTGTGTGAGAGCGAGAGGGGAACGTGTGTGTGTGTGTGTGTGAGAGCGAGAGGGGAACGTGTGTGTGTGTGTGTGAGCGAGAGGGGAACGTGTGCGTGTGTGAGAGAGAGCGAGAGGGGAACGTGTGTGTGTGTGTGTGTGTGTGAGAGAGCGAGAGGGGAACGTGTGTGTGTGTGTGAGAGAGAGCGAGAGGGGAACGTGTGTGTGTGTGTGTGAGAGAGCGAGAGGGGAACGTGTGTGTGTGTGTGTGTGTGTGAGAGCGAGAGGGGAACGTGTGTGTGTGTGTGTGTGAGAGAGCGAGAGGGGAACGTGTGTGTGAGAGAGCGAGAGGGGAACGTGTGTGTGTGTGTGTATCGTGTGTGTGTGTGTGGAACGTGTGTGTGTGGAACGTGTGTACGTGTGTGTGTGGAACGTGTGTACGTGTGTGTGTGTGTGGAACGTATGTACGTGTGTGTGTGCGGGACGTGTGTGTGTGCGCGGAACGTGTGTGTGTGTGTGTGTGCGGAACGTGTGTGTGTGTGCGGAACGTGTGTGTGTGCGCGCGCGCGGAACGGGTGTGTGCGCGCGGAACGTGTGTGTGTGCGTGGAACATGTGTGTGCGCGCGCGTGTGTGTGGAACGTGTGTGCGTGGAACGTGTGTGTGTGAGTGTGTAACGAGTGTGTGTGTGTGTGTGTGTGGAACGTGTGTGTGTGTGTGTGGAACGTGTGTGTGTGGAACGTGTGTGTGTGTGTGGAACGTGTGTGTGTGGAACGTGTGTGGAACGTCTGTGTGTGTGTGTAACTTGTGTGTGTGTGTGGAACGTGTGTATGTGTGTGTGTGGAACGTGTGTGTGTGTGTTTGTGGAACGTGTGTGTGTGTGTGTGCGGAACGTGTGTGTGTGTGTGTGCGGAACGTGTGTGTGTGTGCGGAACGTGTGTGTGTGTGCGGAACGTGTGTGTGTGTGCGGAACGTGTGTGTGTGTGTGCGGAACGTGTGTGTGTGTGTGTGTGTGTGTGCGGAACGTGTGTGTGTGTGTGCGGAACATGTGTGTGTGTGTGTGCGGAACGTGTGTGGGTGTGCGCGGAAAGTGTGTGTGTGTGCGCGGAACGTGTGTGTGTGTGCGCGGAACGTGTGTGTGTGAGTGTGTGTGTGTGTGCGTGTGTGTGCGGAACGTGTGTGTGTGTGTGGAACATGTGTATGTGTGTACGCGTGTGTGTGTGGAACGTGTGTGTGTGTGTGCGGAACGTGTGTGCGGAACGTGTGTGTGTGTGGAAAGTGTGTGTGTGTGTGCGGAAAGTGCATGCGTGTGTGCGGAACGTGCGTCTGTGTGTGCGGAACGTGCGTCTGTGTGTGCGGAACGTGCGTGTGTGTGTGCGGAACGTGTGTGTGTGCGTCTGGAACGTGTGTGGAACGTGTGTGTGTGTGTGTGGGGAACGTGTGTTTGTGTGTGGAACGTGTGTGCGTGGAACGTGTGTGTGTGTGTGTAACGTGTGTGTGTGTGTGTGTAACGAGTGTGTGTGTGTAACGAGTGTGTGTGTGTGTGTAACGTGTTTGTGTGTGGAACGTGTGTGTGTGTGTGTGTGGAACGAGTGTGTGTGTGTGTGTGTGTGTGTGGAACGTGTGTGTGTGTGGAACGTGTGTGGAACGTCTGTGTGTGTGTGTAACGTGTTTGTGTGTGGAACGTGTGTGTGTGTGTAACGTGTTTGTGTGTGGAACGTGTGTGTGTGTGTGTGGAACGTGTGTGTGTGTGTTTGTGGAACGTGTGTGTGTGTGTGTGCGGAACGTGTGTGTGTGTGAGCGGAACGTGTGTGTGTGTGTGTGTGAGCAGAACGTGTGTGTGTGTGTGCGGAACGTGTGTGTGTGTGTGTGCGGAACGTGTGTGTGTGTGTGTGTGTGTGGAACATGTGTGTGTGTGTGTGTGCGGAACGTGTGTGTGTGTGTGCGGAACGTGTGTGGGTGTGCGCGGAAAGTGTGTGTGTGTGCGCGGAACGTGTGTGTGTGCGCGGAACGTGTGTGTGTGTGCGTGGAACGTGTGTGTGTGAGTGTGTGTGTGTGTGCGGAACGTGTGTGTGTGTGTGCGGAACGTGTGTGTGTGTGTGGAACATGTGTATGTGTGTACGCGTGTGTGTGTGGAACGTGTGTGTGTGTGTGCGGAACGTGTGTGTTGAACGTGTGTGTGTGTGGAAAGTGTGTGTGTGTGTGCGGAACGTGCGTCTGTGTGTGCGGAATGTGCGTCTGTGTGTGCGGAACGTGCGTGTGTGTGTGCGGAACGTGTGTGTGTGTGTGGGGAACGTGTGTTTGTGTGCGGTACGTGTGTGTGTGTGCGGAACGTGTGTGTGTGTGCGGAACGTGTGTGTGTGTGTGTGTGTGTGTGTGGAACGTGTGTGTGTGTGTGTGTGGAACGTGTGTGTGTGTGGAACGTGTGTGTGTGTGGAATGTGTGTGTGTGTGGAACGTGTGTGTGTGGAACGTGTGTGTGTGGAACGTGTGTGTGGAACCTGTGTGTTTGTGTGTGTGTGTGTGGAACCTGTGTGTGTGTGTGTGTGGAACGTGTGTGTGTGTGTGTGGAACGTGTGTGTGTGTGTGGAACGTGTGTGTGTGTGTGTGTGGAACGTGTGTGTGTGTGTGTGTGGAACGTGTGTGTGTGGAACGTGTGTGTGTGTGTGGAACGTGTGTGTGTGTGTATGGAACGTGTGTGTGTGTGTGTGGAACGTGTGTGTGTGTGGAACGTGTGTGTGTGTGTGTGGAACGTGTGTGTGTGTGTGTGGAACGTGTGTGTGTGTGTGTGTAACGTGTGTGTGTGTGGAACGTGTGTGTGTGTGTGGAACGTGTGTGTGCGTGTGGAACGTGTGTGTGCGTGCGGAACGTGTGTGTGTGTGTGTGGAAGGTGTGTGCGTGTGTGTGTGGAACTTGTGTGTGTGTGTGTGGAACGTACGTGTGTGTGTGTGCGGAACGTACGTGTGTGTGTGTGTGTGTGTGTGTGCGTGTGTGTGTGTGTGTGTGTGTGTGGAACGTGTGTGTGTGTAACGTACGTGTGTGTGTGCGCGGAACGTGTGTGTGTGTGCGCGCGGAACGTGTGTGTGTGTGCGTGTGTGTGTGTGCTTGTGTGTGTGTGGAACGAGTGTGTGCATGTGGAACATGTGTATGTGTGTACGTGTGTGTGTGTGGAACGTGTGTGTGTGTGTGTGTGCGGAACGTGTGTGTGTGTGTGTGTGTGCGGAACGAGTGTGTGCATGTGGAACATGTGTATGTGTGTACGTGTGTGTGTGTGGAACGTGTGTGTGTGTGCGGAACGTGTGTGTGTGCGTGCGGAACGTGTGTGTGTGCGGAAAGTGTGTGTGTGTAACGTGTGTTTGTGAGAGCGCGGAACGTGTGTGTGTGGAACGTGTGTGAGCGCGAGAGGGGAACGTGTGTGTGTGTGTGTGTGTGTGAGAGAGCGAGAGGGGAACGTGTGTGTGTGAGCGAGAGGGGAACGTGTGTGTGTGAGCGAGAGGGGAACGTGTGTGTGTGTGTGAGAGAGCGAGAGGGGAACACGTGTGTGTGTGTGTGTGAGAGAGCGTGAGGGGAACGTGTGTGTGTGAGCGAGAGGGGAACCTGTGTGTGTGTGTGAGAGCACGAGAAAGGAACATGTGTGTGTGTGTGTGTGAGAGAGCAAGAGGGGAACAGGTGAGAGAGAGTGAGAGGGGAACGTGTGTGTGTGTGTGTGTGTGTGTGTGAGAGAGCGAGAGTGGAAAGTGTGTGTGTGTGTGTGTGTGTGAGAGCGAGAGGGGAACGTGTGTGTGTGTGAGAGCGAGAGGGGAACGTGTGTGTGTGTGAGAGCGAGAGGGGAACGTGTGTGTGTGAGAGAGCGAGAGGGGAACGTGTGTGTGTGTGAGAGCGAGAGGGAAACGTGTGTGTGTGTGAGAGAGCGAGAGGGGAATGTGTGTGTGTGTGTGTGAGAGAGCAAGAGGGGAACAGGTGAGAGAGAGCGAGAGGGGAACGTGTGTGTGTGTGTGTGTGTGTGAGAGAGCGAGAGTGGAAAGTGTGTGTGTGTGTGAGAGCGAGAGGGGAACGTGTGTGTGTGTGTGTGTGAGAGCGAGAGGGGAACGTGTGTGTGTGTGTGTGAGCGAGAGGGGAACGTGTGCGTGTGTGAGAGAGAGCGAGAGGGGAACGTGTGTGTGTGTGTGTGTGTGTGAGAGAGCGAGAGGGGAACGTGTGTGTGTGTGTGAGAGAGAGCGAGAGGGGAACGTGTGTGTGTGTGTGTGAGAGAGCGAGAGGGGAACGTGTGTGTGTGTGTGTGTGTGTGAGAGCGAGAGGGGAACGTGTGTGTGTGTGTGTGTGAGAGAGCGAGAGGGGAACGTGTGTGTGAGAGAGCGAGAGGGGAACGTGTGTGTGTGTGTGTATCGTGTGTGTGTGTGTGGAACGTGTGTGTGTGGAACGTGTGTACGTGTGTGTGTGGAACGTGTGTACGTGTGTGTGTGTGTGGAACGTATGTACGTGTGTGTGTGCGGGACGTGTGTGTGTGCGCGGAACGTGTGTGTGTGTGTGTGTGCGGAACGTGTGTGTGTGTGCGGAACGTGTGTGTGTGCGCGCGCGCGGAACGGGTGTGTGCGCGCGGAACGTGTGTGTGTGCGTGGAACATGTGTGTGCGCGCGCGTGTGTGTGGAACGTGTGTGCGTGGAACGTGTGTGTGTGAGTGTGTAACGAGTGTGTGTGTGTGTGTGTGTGTGTGTGTGGAACGTGTGTGTGTGTGTGTGGAACGTGTGTGTGTGGAACGTGTGTGTGTGTGTGGAACGTGTGTGTGTGGAACGTGTGTGGAACGTCTGTGTGTGTGTGTAACTTGTGTGTGTGTGTGGAACGTGTGTATGTGTGTGTGTGGAACGTGTGTGTGTGTGTTTGTGGAACGTGTGTGTGTGTGTGTGCGGAACGTGTGTGTGTGTGTGTGCGGAACGTGTGTGTGTGTGCGGAACGTGTGTGTGTGTGCGGAACGTGTGTGTGTGTGTGCGGAACGTGTGTGTGTGTGTGTGTGTGTGTGCGGAACGTGTGTGTGTGTGTGCGGAACATGTGTGTGTGTGTGTGCGGAACGTGTGTGGGTGTGCGCGGAAAGTGTGTGTGTGTGCGCGGAACGTGTGTGTGTGTGCGCGGAACGTGTGTGTGTGAGTGTGTGTGTGTGTGCGTGTGTGTGCGGAACGTGTGTGTGTGTGTGGAACATGTGTATGTGTGTACGCGTGTGTGTGTGGAACGTGTGTGTGTGTGTGCGGAACGTGTGTGCGGAACGTGTGTGTGTGTGGAAAGTGTGTGTGTGTGTGCGGAAAGTGCATGCGTGTGTGCGGAACGTGCGTCTGTGTGTGCGGAACGTGCGTCTGTGTGTGCGGAACGTGCGTGTGTGTGTGCGGAACGTGTGTGTGTGCGTCTGGAACGTGTGTGGAACGTGTGTGTGTGTGTGTGGGGAACGTGTGTTTGTGTGTGGAACGTGTGTGCGTGGAACGTGTGTGTGTGTGTGTAACGTGTGTGTGTGTGTGTGTAACGAGTGTGTGTGTGTAACGAGTGTGTGTGTGTGTGTAACGTGTTTGTGTGTGGAACGTGTGTGTGTGTGTGTGTGGAACGAGTGTGTGTGTGTGTGTGTGTGTGTGGAACGTGTGTGTGTGTGGAACGTGTGTGGAACGTCTGTGTGTGTGTGTAACGTGTTTGTGTGTGGAACGTGTGTGTGTGTGTAACGTGTTTGTGTGTGGAACGTGTGTGTGTGTGTGTGGAACGTGTGTGTGTGTGTTTGTGGAACGTGTGTGTGTGTGTGTGCGGAACGTGTGTGTGTGTGAGCGGAACGTGTGTGTGTGTGTGTGTGAGCGGAACGTGTGTGTGTGTGTGCGGAACGTGTGTGTGTGTGTGTGCGGAACGTGTGTGTGTGTGTGTGTGTGTGGAACATGTGTGTGTGTGTGTGTGCGGAACGTGTGTGTGTGTGTGCGGAACGTGTGTGGGTGTGCGCGGAAAGTGTGTGTGTGTGCGCGGAACGTGTGTGTGTGTGCGGAACGTGTGTGTGTGTGCGTGGAACGTGTGTGTGTGAGTGTGTGTGTGTGTGCGGAACGTGTGTGTGTGTGTGCGGAACGTGTGTGTGTGTGTGGAACATGTGTATGTGTGTACGCGTGTGTGTGTGGAACGTGTGTGTGTGTGTGCGGAACGTGTGTGTTGAACGTGTGTGTGTGTGGAAAGTGTGTGTGTGTGTGCGGAACGTGCGTCTGTGTGTGCGGAATGTGCGTCTGTGTGTGCGGAACGTGCGTGTGTGTGTGCGGAACGTGTGTGTGTGTGTGGGGAACGTGTGTTTGTGTGCGGTACGTGTGTGTGTGTGCGGAACGTGTGTGTGTGTGCGGAACGTGTGTGTGTGTGTGTGTGTGTGTGGAACGTGTGTGTGTGTGTGTGTGTGGAACGTGTGTGTGTGTGGAACGTGTGTGTGTGTGGAATGTGTGTGTGTGTGGAACGTGTGTGTGTGGAACGTGTGTGTGTGGAACGTGTGTGTGGAACCTGTGTGTTTGTGTGTGTGTGTGTGGAACCTGTGTGTGTGTGTGTGTGGAACGTGTGTGTGTGTGTGGAACGTGTGTGTGTGTGTGTGTGGAACGTGTGTGTGTGTGTGTGTGGAACGTGTGTGTGTGGAACGTGTGTGTGTGTGTGGAACGTGTGTGTGTGTGTATGGAACGTGTGTGTGTGTGTGTGGAACGTGTGTGTGTGTGGAACGTGTGTGTGTGTGTGTGGAACGTGTGTGGAACGTGTGTGTGTGTGTGGAACGTGTGTGTGTGTGGGGAACGTGTGTGTGTGTGTGTGTGGGGAACGTGTGTGTGTGTGTGTGTGTGGAACGTGTGTGTGTGTGTGTGGAACGTGTGTGTGTGTGTGTGTGTGGAACGTGTGTGTGTGTGTGTGGAACGTGTGTGTGTGTGTGTGTGTAACGTGTGTGTGTGTGTGGAACGTACGTGTGTGTGTGTGTGGAACGTGTGTGTGTGTGGAACGTGTGTGTGAGTATGTGTGTGGAACGTGTGTGTGTGTGTGGAACGTGTGTGTGTGTGTGTGGAACGTTTGTGTGTGTGGAACGTGTGTGTGTGTGTGTGTGTGTGTATGGAACGTGTGTGTGTGTATGGAACGTGTGTGTGTGTGTGTGTGTGCAGAACGTGTGTGTGTGTGTGTGCGGAACGTGTGTGTGTGTGTGTGCGGAACGTGTGTGTGTGTGTGTGCGGAACGTGTGTGTGTGTGTGTGCGGAACGTGTGTGAGTGTGTGCGGAACGTGTGTGTGTGTGTGTGTGGAACGTGTGTGTGTGTGTGTGTGGAACGTGTGTGTGTGCAACGTGTGTGTGTGTGTGTGGAACGTGTGTGTGTGTGTGGAACGTGTGTGTGTGTGTGGAACGTGTGTGTGTGTGTGGAACGTACGTGTGTGTGTGTGTGGAACGTACGTGTGTGTGTGTGTGGAACGTGTGTGTGTGTGTGTGGAACGTGTGTGTGTGTGTGGAACGTGTGTGTGTGTGTGGAACGTACGTGTGTGTGTGTGTGGAACGTGTGTGTGTGTGTGTGGAACGTGTGTGTGTGTGTGGAACGTGTGTGTGTGTGTGCGTGTGTGTGTGTGGAACGTGTGTGTGTGTGTGTGTATGGAACGTGTGTGTGTGTGCGGAACGTGTGTGTGTGTGTGCGGAAAGTGTGTGTGTGTGTGCGGAAAGTGTGTGTGTGTGTGCGGAACGTGTGTGTGTGTGTGCGGAACGTGTGTGTGTGTGTGCGGAACGTGTGTGTGTGTGTGCGGAACGTGTGTGTGTGTGCGGAACGTGTGTGTGTGTGCGGAACGTGTGTCTGTGTGTGCAGAACGTGTGTGTGTGTGTGCGCGGAACATGTGTGTGTGTGCGCAGAACGTGTGTGTGTGTGCGCGCGGAACGTGTGTGTGTGTGTGTGTGTGGAACGTGTGTGTGTGTGCGGAACGTGTGTGTGTGTGGAACATGTGTATGTGTGTACGTGTGTGTGGAACGTGTGTGTGTGTGCGGAACGTGTGGGTGTGCGGAACGTGTGGGTGTGCGGAACGAGTGTGTGTGAGGAAATTGTGTGTGTGTGTGTGTGTGTGCGGAACGTGTGTGTGTGTGTGCGGAAAGTGTGTGTGTGTGTGTGCGGAACGTGTGTGTGTGTGTGCACGGAACGTGTGTGTGTGTGCGGAACATGTGTGTGTGTGCGCGCGGAACGTGCGTGTGCGCGCGGAACGTGCGTGTGCGCGCGGAACGTGCGTGTGTGTGCGGAACGTGCGTGTGTGTGTGCGGAACGTGCGTGTGTGTGTGTGCGGAACGTGTGTGTGTGTGCGGAACCTGTGTGTGTGTGTGTGCGCGCGCGCGCGGAACGTGTGTGTGTGCGCGCGCGCGGAACGTATGTTTGTGCGTGGAACATGTGTGTGCGCGCGTGTGTGTGGAACGTGTGTGCGTGGAACGTGTGTGTGTGTGTGTAACGTGTGTGTGTGTGTGTGTGTGTGTAACGAGTGTGTGTGTGTGTGTAACGTGTGTAACGTGTGTGTGTGTGGAACGTGTGTGTGTGTGTGTGGAACGTGTGTGTGTGTGTGGAACGTGTGTGTGTGTGGAACGTGTGTGTGTGTGGAACGTGTGTGGAACGTCTGTGTGTGTGTGTAACTTGTGTGTGTGTGTGGAACGTGTGTATGTGTGTGTGTGGAACGTGTGTATGTGTGTGTGTGGAACGTGTGTACGTGTGTGTGTGTGTGTGTGCGGAACGTGTGTGTGTGTGTGTGCGGAACGTGTGTGTGTGCGGAACGTGTGTGTGTGTGTGTGCGGAACGTGTGTGTATGTGTGTGCGGAACGTGTGTGTGTGTGTAACGTGTGTGTGTGTGTGTGTAACGTGTGTGTGTGTGTGTGTAACGTGTGTGTGTGTGGAACGTGTGTGCGCGTGCGGAACGTGTGTGTGCGTGCGGAACGTGTGTGTGTGTGTGGAACGTGTGTGTGTGTGTGGAACGTGTGTGTGTGTGTGTGGAAGGTGTGTGTGTGTGTGTGTGTGGAACGTGTGTGTGTGGAACGTGTGTGTGTGTGTGGAACGTACGTGTGTGTGTGCACGGAACGTGTGTGTGTGTGTCGAACGTGTGTGTGTGTGTGTGTACGCGTGTGTGTGTGGAACGTGTGTGTGCGGAACGTGTGTGCGGAACGCGTGTGTGTGTGTGGAACGTGTGTGTGTTTGTGGAACGTGTGTGTGTGTGTGTGTAACGTGTGTGTGGAACGTGTGTGTGTGTGTGTGGAACGTGTGTGTGTGTGTGTGGAACGTGTGTGTGCGTGTGGAACGTGTGTGTGCGTGTGGAACGTGTGTGTGTGTGTGTGTGTGGAAGGTGTGTGTGTGTGTGTGTGGAACGTGTGTGTGTGGAACGTGTGTGTGTGTGTGGAACGTACGTGTGTGTGTGCGCGGAACGCGTGTGTGTGTGTGGAACGTGTGTGTGTGTGTGTGTGTGTGGAACGTGTGTGTGTGTGTGTGTGTGGAACGTGTGTGTGTGTGTGTTTGTGTGTGTGGAACGTGTGTGTGTGTAACGTGTGTGTGTGTGTGGAACGTGTGTGTGTGTAACGTGTGTGTGTGCGCGGAACGTGTGTGTGTGTGTGCGCGGAACGTGTGTGTGTGTGCGTGTGTGTGTGTGTGTGTGTTTGTGTGTGTGCGGAACGAGTGTGTGCATGTGGAACATGTGTATGTGTGTACGTGTGTGTGTGTGTAACGTGTGTGTGTGTGTGTGTGCGGAACGTGTGTGTGTGTGTGTGTGTGTGTGCGGAACATGTGTGTGTGTGTGCGGAAAGTGTGTGTGTGCGTGCGGAACGTGTGTGTGTGCGGAAAGTGCGTGTGTGTAACGTGTGTTTGTGAGAGCGCGGAACGTGTGTGTGTGGAACGTGTGTGAGCGCGAGAGGGGAACGTGTGTGTGTGTGTGTGTGTGAGAGAGCGAGAGGGGAACGTGTGTGTGTGAGCGAGAGGGGAACGTGTGTGTGTGAGCGAGAGGGGAACGTGTGTGTGTGTGTGAGAGAGCGAGAGGGAAAGACGTGTGTGTGTATGTGTGTGTGTGTGAGAGAGCGAGAGGGGAACGTGTGTGTGTGAGCGAGAGGGGAACGTGTGTGTGTGTGTGAGAGCACGAGAAAGGAACGTGTGTGTGTGTGTGTGTGTGTGTGTGTGAGTGAGAGAGAGCAAGAGGGGAACAGGTGAGAGAGAGCGAGAGGGGAACGTGTGTGTGTGTGTGTGTGTGAGAGAGCGAGAGTGGAAAGTGTGTGTGTGTGTGTGTGTGAGAGTGAGAGGGGAACGTGTGTGTGTGAGAGAGCGAGAGGGGAACGTGTGTGTGTGTGTGTGTGAGAGCGAGAGGGGAACGTGTGTGTGTGTGAGAGCGAGAGGGGAACGTGTGTGTGTGAGAGAGCGAGAGGGGAACGTGTGTGTGTGTGTGTGAGAGCGAGAGGGAAACGTGTGTGTGTGTGTGTGAGAGCGAGAGGGGAACGTGTGTGTGTGTGTGTGAGAGAGCAAGAGGGGAACAGGTGAGAGAGAGCGAGAGGGGAACGTGTGCGTGTGTGTGTGTGTGTGAGAGAGCGAGAGTGGAAAGTGTGTGTGTGTGTGAGAGCGAGAGGGGAACGTGTGTGTGTGTGTGTGTGTGAGAGCGAGAGGGGAACGTGTGTGTGTGTGTGTGAGCGAGAGGGGAACGTGTGTGTGTGTGAGAGAGAGCGAGAGGGGAACGTGTGTGTGTGTGTGTGTGTGTGTGTGTGAGAGAGAGCGAGAGGGGAACGTGTGTGTGTGTGTGAGAGAGAGCGAGAGGGGAACGTGTGTGTGTGTGTGTGAGAGAGCGAGAGGGGAACGTGTGTGTGTGTGTGTGTGTGTGTGAGAGCGAGAGGGGAATGTGTGTGTGTGTGTGTGTGTGTGTGAGAGAGCGAGAGGGGAACGTGTGTGTGAGAGAGCGAGAGGGGAACATGTGTGTGTGTGTGTGTATCGTGTGTGTGTGTGTGGAACGTGTGTGTGTGGAACGTGTGTACGTGTGTGTGTGTGTGGAACGTGTGTACGTGTGTGTGTGCGGAACGTGTGTGTGCGGAACGTGTGTGTGTGTGCGGAACGTGTGTGTGTGTGTGCGGAACGTGTGTGTGTGCGCGCGCGCGGAACGGGTGTGTGCGCGCGGAACGTGTGTGTGTGCGTGGAACATGTGTGTGCGCGCGTGTGCGTGGAACGTGCGTGTGTGTGTGTGTGTGTAACGAGTGTGTGTGTGTGTGTAACGAGTGTGTGTGTGTGTAACGTGTGTGTGTGTGGAACGTGTGTGTGTGTTTGTGGAACGTGTGTGTGTGTGTGTGTGTGGAACGTCTGTGTGTGTGGAACGTGTGTGGAACGTCTGTGTGTGTGTGTAACTTGTGTGTGTGTGTGGAACATGTGTATGTGTGTGTGTGGAACGTGTGTGTGTGTGTTTGTGGAACGTGTGTGTGTGTGTGTGCGGAACGTGTGTGTGTGTGCGGAACGTGTGTGTGTGTGTGCGGAACGTGTGTGTGTGTGTGCGGAACGTGTGTGTGTGTGTGCGGAACGTGTGTGTGTGTGTGTGTGTGTGCGGAACGTGTGAGTGTGTGTGTGTGTGTGTGCGGAACGTGTGTGTGTGTGTGCGGAACATGTGTGTGTGTGTGTGCGGAAAGTGTGTGTGTGTGCGCGGAACGTGTGTGTGTGTGCGCGGAACGTGTGTGTGTGTGAGTGTGTGTGTGTGTGCGGAACGTGTGTGTGTGTGTGTGTGCGGAATGTGTGTGTGTGTGTGGAACATGTGTATGTGTGTACGCGTGTGTGTGTGGAACGTGTGTGTGTGTGTGCGGAACGTGTGTGCGGAACGTGTGTGTGTGTGGAAAGTGTGTGTGTGTGTGCGGAAAGTGCATGTGTGTGTGCGGAACGTGCGTCTGTGTGTGCGGAACGTGCGTCTGTGTGTGCGGAACGTGCGTCTGTGTGTGCGGAACGTGCGTGTGTGCGGAACGTGTGTGTGTGCGTCTGGAACGTGTGTGGAACGTGTGTGTGTGTGTGTGGAACGTGTGTTTGTGTGTGGAACATGTGTGCGTGGAACGTGTGTGTGTGTGTGTAACGAGTGTGTGTGTGTGTGTAATGAGTGTGTGTGTGTGTGTAACGTGTTTGTGTGTGGAACGTGTGTGTAACGTGTGTGTGTGTGTGTGTGGAACGAGTGTGTGTGTGGAACGTGTGTGGAACGTGTGTGTGTGTAACTTGTGTGTGTGTGTGGAACGTGTGTATGTGTGTGTGTGGAACGTGTGTGTGTGTGTTTGTGGAACGTGTGTGTGTGTGTGTGCGGAACGTGTGTGTGTGTGTGTGTGCGGAACGTGTGTGTGTGTGTGCGGAACGTGTGTGTGTGTGTGCGGAACGTGTGTGTGTGTGCGCGGAACGTGTGTGTGTGTGCGGAACGTGTGTGTGTGTGTGCGGAACGTGTGTGTGTGTGTGTGTGTGCGGAACGTGTGTGTGTGTGTGTGTGTGTGGAACATGTTTGTGTGTGTGTGCGGAACGTGTGTGTGTGTGCGGAACGTGTGTGGGTGTGCGCGGAACGTGTGTGTGTGTGCGCGGAACGTGTGTGTGTGTGTGCGCGGAACGTGTGTGTGTGAGTGTTTGTGTGTGTGCGGAACGTGTGTGTGTGTGTGTGTGCGGAACGTGTGTGTGTGTGTGGAACATGTGTATGTGTGTACGCGTGAGTGTGCGGAACGTGTGTGTGGAACGTGTGTGTGTGTGGAAAGTGTATGTGTGTGTGTGGAAAGTGCATGTGTGTGTGTGGAAAGTGCATGTGTGTGTGCGGAACGTGCATCTGTGTGTGCGGAACGTGCGTCTGTGTGTGCGGAACGTGCGTCTGTGTGTGCGGAACGTGCGTGTGTGTGTGCGGAACGTGTGTGTGTGTGCATCTGGAACGTGTGTGGAACGTGTGTGTGTGTGTGTGGGGAACGTGTGTTTGTGTGCGGAACGTGTGTGTGTGTGCGGAACGTGTGTGTGTGTGCGGAACGTGTGTGTGTGTGGAACGTGTGTGTGTGTGGAACCTGTGTGTATGTGTGTGTGTGTGTGTGGAACCTGTGTGTGTGTGTGTGTGGAACGTGTGTGTGTGTGGAACGTCTGTGTGTGTGTGGAACGTGTGTGTGTGTGTGGAACGTGTGTGTGTGGAACGTGTGTGTGTGTGTGTGTGTGTGTGGAACGTGTGTGGAACGTGTGTGTGTGTGTGGAACGTGTGTGTGTGTGGGGAACGTGTGTGTGTGTGTGTGTGGGGAACGTGTGTGTGTGTGGAACGTGTGTGTGTGTGTTTCTGGAACGTGTGTGTGTGTGTGTGTAACGTGTGTGTGTGTGGAACGTGTGTGTGTGTGTGTGGAACGTGTGTGTGTGTGTGTGTGTGGAACGTGTGTGTGTGGAACGTGTGTGTGTGTGGAAAGTGTGTGTGTGTGTGCGGAAAGTGCATGTGTGTGTGCGGAACGTGCGTCTGTGTGTGCGGAACGTGCGTCTGTGTGTGCGGAACGTGCGTCTGTGTGTGCGGAACGTGCGTGTGTGCGGAACGTGTGTGTGTGCGTCTGGAACGTGTGTGGAACGTGTGTGTGTGTGTGTGGAACGTGTGTTTGTGTGTGTAACGTGTGTGCGTGGAATGTGTGTGTGTGTGTGTAACGTGTGTGTGTGTGTGTGTAACGAGTGTGTGTGTGTGTGTAACGAGTGTGTGTGTAACGTGTTTGTGTGTGGAACGTGTGTGTGTGTGTGTGGAACGTGTGTGTGTGTGTGTGTGGAACGTGTGTGTGTGTGTGTGTGTGTGGAACGTGTGTGTTTGTGTGTGGAACGTGTGTGTGTGTGTGTGTGGAACGTGTGTGGAACGTGTGTGTGTGTGTGGAACGTGTGTGTGTGTGGGGAACGTGTGTGTGTGTGTGTGTGGGGAACGTGTGTGTGTGTGTGTGTGGAACGTGTGTGTGTGTGTTTCTGGAACGTGTGTGTGTGTGTGTGTAACGTGTGTGTGTGTGGAACGTGTGTGTGTGTGTGTGGAACGTGTGTGTGTGTGTGTGTGTGGAACGTGTGTGTGTGGAACGTGTGTGTGTGTGGAACGTGTGTGGAACGTCTGTGTGTGTGTGTAACTTGTGTGTGTGTGTGTGTGGAACGTGTGTGTGTGTGTGTGTGTGTGGAACGTGTGTGTTTGTGTGTGGAACGTGTGTGTGTGTGTGTGTGGAACGTGTGTGGAACGTGTGTGTGTGTGTGGAACGTGTGTGTGTGTGGGGAACGTGTGTGTGTGTGTGTGTGGGGAACGTGTGTGTGTGTGTGTGTGGAACGTGTGTGTGTGTGTTTCTGGAACGTGTGTGTGTGTGTGTGTAACGTGTGTGTGTGTGGAACGTGTGTGTGTGTGTGTGGAACGTGTGTGTGTGTGTGTGTGTGGAACGTGTGTGTGTGGAACGTGTGTGTGTGTGGAACGTGTGTGGAACGTCTGTGTGTGTGTGTAACTTGTGTGTGTGTGTGGAACGTGTGTGTGTGTGTGTGTGGAACGTGTGTATGTGTGTGTGTGGAACGTGTGTGTGTGTGTTTGTGGAACGTGTGTGTGTGTGCGGAACGTGTGTGTGTGTGTGTGTGTGCGGAACGTGTGTGTGTGTGTGCGGAACGTGTGTGTGTGTGTGCGGAACGTGTGTGTGTGTGTGTGTGTGTGTGTGTGGAACGTGTGTGTGTGTGTGTGTGCGGAACGTGTGTGTGTGTGTGCGGAACATGTGTGTGTGTGTGTGCGGAAAGTGTGTGTGTGTGTGCGGAAAGTGTGTGTCTGTGCGCGGAATGTGTGTGTGTGTGTGCGGAACGTGTGTGTGTGAGTGTGTGTGTGTGTGCGGAACGTGTGTGTGTGTGTGTGTGCGGAATGTGTGTGTGTGTGTGGAACATGTGTATGTGTGTACGCGTGTGTGTGTGGAACGTGTGTGTGTGTGTGCGGAACGTGTGTGCGGAACGTGTGTGTGTGTGGTAAGTGTGTGTGTGTGTGCGGAAAGTGCATGTGTGTGTGCGGAACGTGCGTCTGTGTGTGCGGAACGTGCGTCTGTGTGTGCGGAACGTGCGTCTGTGTGTGCGGAACGTGCGTGTGTGCGGAACGTGTGTGTGTGCGTCTGGAATGTGTGTGGAACGTGTGTGTGTGTGTGTGGAACGTGTGTTTGTGTGTGTAACGTGTGTGCGTGGAATGTGTGTGTGTGTGTGTAACGTGTGTGTGTGTGTGTGTAACGAGTGTGTGTGTGTGTGTAACGAGTGTGTGTGTAACGTGTTTGTGTGTGGAACGTGTGTGTGTGTGTGTGGAACGTGTGTGTGTGTGTGTGTGGAACGTGTGTGTGTGTGGAACGTGTGTGGAACGTCTGTGTGTGTGTGTAACTTGTGTGTGTGTGTGGAACGTGTGTATGTGTGTGTGTGGAACGTGTGTGTGTGTGTTTGTGGAACGTGTGTGTGTGTGTGTGTGCGGAACGTGTGTGTGTGTGTGTGTGCGGAACGTGTGTGCGTGTGCGGAACGTGTGTGTGTGTGTGCGGAACGTGTGTGTGTGTGTGTGTGTGTGTGTGTGGAACGTGTGTGTGTGTGTGCGGAACATGTGTGTGTGTGTGTGCGGAACGTGTGTGTGTGTGCGGAACGTGTGTGAGTGTGCGCGGAAAGTGTGTGTGTGTGCGCGGACGTGTGTGTGTGTGCGCGGAAAGTGTGTGTGTGAGTGTTTGTGTGTGTGCGGAACGTGTGTGTGTGTGTGTGCGGAACGTGTGTGTGTGTGTGGAACATGTGTATGTGTGTACGCATGTGAGTGTGGAACGTGTGTGTGCGGAACGTGTGTGTGGAACGTGTGTGTGTGTGGAAAGTGTGTGTGTGTGTGTGGAAAGTGCATGTGTGTGTGTGGAAAGTGCATGTGTGTGTGCGGAACGTGCATCTGTGTGTGCGGAACGTGCGTCTGTGTGTGCGGAACGTGCGTCTGTGTGTGCGGAACGTACGTGTGTGTGTGCGGAACGTGTGTGTGTGTGCGTCTGGAACGTGTGTGGAACGTGTGTGTGTGTGTGGGGAACGTGTGTTTGTGTGCGGAACGTGTGTGTGTGTGCGGAACGTGTGTGTGTGTGTGTGTGTGGAACGTGTGTGTGGAACGTGTGTGTGTGTGGAACGTGTGTGTGTGGAACCTGTGTGTGTGTGTGTGTGTGTGTGTGTGTGTGGAACCTGTGTGTGTGTGTGTGTGTGGAACGTGTGTGTGTGTGGAACATGTGTGTGTGTGTGGAACGTGTGTGTGTGGAACATGTGTGTGTGTGTGGAACGTGTGTGTGTGTGTGTGTGGAACGTGTGTGTGTGTGTGTGTGGAACGTGTGTGTGTGTGTGTGTGGAACGTGTGTGTGTGTGTGTGGAACGTGTGTGTGTGTGGAACGTGTGTGTGTGGAACGTGTGTGGAATGTGTGTGTGTGTGTGGAACGTGTGTGGAACGTGTGTGTGTGTGGGGAACGTGTGTGTGTGTGTGTGTGCGGAACGTGTGTGTGTGTGTGTGTGCGGAACGTGTGTGTGTGCGCGCGCGCGGAACGGGTGTGTGCGCGCGGATCGTGTGTGTGTGCGTGGAACATGTGTGTGCGCGCGTGTGTGTGGAACGTGTGTGCGTGGAACGTGCGTGTGTGTGTGTGTGTGTAACGAGTGTGTGTAACGAGTGTGTGTGTGTGTGGAACGTGTGTGTGTGTGTGTGTGGAACGTGTGTGTGTGTGTGTGTGGAACGTGTGTGTGTGGAACGTGTGTGTGTGTGGAACGTGTGTGGAACGTCTGTGTGTGTGTGTAACTTGTGTGTGTGTGTGGAACATGTTTATGTGTGTGTGTGGAACGTGTGTGTGTGTGTTTGTGGAACGTGTGTGTGTGTGTGTGCGGAACGTGTGTGTGTGTGCGGAACGTGTGTGTGTGTGTGCGGAACGTGTGTGTGTGTGTGCGGAACGTGTGTGTGTGTGTGCGGAACGTGTGTGTGTGTGTGCGGAACGTGTGTGTGTGTGTGTGTGTGCGGAACGTGTGAGTGTGTGTGTGTGTGTGTGCGGAACATGTGTGTGTGTGTGAGCGGAAAGTGTGTGTGTGTGCGCGGAACGTGTGTGTGTGCGCGGAACGTGTGTGTGTGAGTGTGTGTGTGTGTGCGGAACGTGTGTGTGTGTGTGTGTGGAATGTGTGTGTGTGTGTGGAACATGTGTATGTGTGTACGCGTGTGTGTGTGGAACGTGTGTGTGTGTGGAAAGTGTGTGTGTGTGTGCGGAACGTGCGTCTGTGTGTGCGGAACGTGCGTCTGTGTGTGCGGAACGTGCGTCTGTGTGTGCGGAACGTGCGTGTGTGCGGAACGTGTGTGTGTGCGTCTGGAACGTGTGTGGAACGTGTGTGTGTGTGTGTGGAACGTGTGTTTGTGTGTGGAACGTGTGTGCGTGGAACGTGTGTGTGTGTGTAACGTGTGTGTGTGTGTGTGTAACGAGTGTGTGTGTGTGTGTGTAACGAGTGTGTGTGTGTGTGTAACGAGTGTGTGTGTGTGTGTGGAACGTGTGTGTGTGTGTTTGTGGAACGTGTGTGTGTGTGTGTGCGGAACGTGTGTGTGTGTGTGTGTGCGGAACGTGTGTGTGTGTGTGCGGAACGTGTGTGTGTGTGCGGAACGTGTGTGTGTGTGTGTGTGTGCGGAACGTGTGTGTGTGTGTGTGTGTGTGCGGAACATGTGTGTGTGTGTTTGCGGAACGTGTGTGTGTGTGCGGAACGTGTGTGGGTGTGCGCGGAACGTGTGTGTGTGTGCGCGGAACGTGTGTGTGTGTGCGCGGAACGTGTGTGTGTGTGCGCGGAACGTGTGTGTGTGAGTGTTTGTGTGTGTGCGGAACGTGTGTGTGTGTGTGTGCGGAACGTGTGTGTGTGTGTGGAACATGTGTATGTGTGTACGCGTGTGTGCGTGGAACGTGTGTGTGCGGAACGTGTGTGTGGAACGTGTGTGTGTGTGGAAAGTGTGTGTGTGTGTGTGGAAAGTGCATGTGTGTGTGCGGAACGTGCATCTGTGTGTGCGGAACGTGCGTCTGTGTGTGCGGAACGTGCGTCTGTGTGTGCGGAACGTGCATGTGTGTGTGCGGAACGTGTGTGTGTGTGCATCTGGAACGTGTGTGGAACGTGTGTGTGTGTGTGGGGAACGTGTGTTTGTGTGCGGAACGTGTGTGTGTGTGCGGAACGTGTGTGTGTGTGCGGAACGTGTGTGTGTGTGTGTGTGTGTGTGTGTGTGTGTGTGGAACGTGTGTGTGTGTGGAACGTGTGTGTGTGTGTGTGGAACCTGTGTGTGTGTGTGTGTGTGTGTGTGGAACCTGTGTGTGTGTGTGTGTGGAACGTGTGTGTGTGTGGAACGTGTGTGTGTGTGTGTGTGGAACGTGTGTGTGTGTGTGTGTGGAACGTGTGTGTGTGTGTGTGTGTGTGGAACGTGTGTGTTTGTGTGTGGAACGTGTGTGTGTGTGGAACGTGTGTGTGTGTGTGTGGAACGTGTGTGGAACGTGTGTGTGTGTGTGGAACGTGTGTGGAACGTGTGTGTGTGTGGGGAACGTGTGTGTGTGTGTGTGGAACGTGTGTGTGTGTGTTTCTGGAACGTGTGTGTGTGTGTGTGTAACGTGTGTGTGTGGAACGTGTGTGTGTGTGTGTGGAACGTGTGTGTGTGTGTGTGTGGAACGTGTGTGTGTGTGGAACGTGTGTGGAACGTCTGTGTGTGTGTGTAACTTGTGTGTGTGTGTGGAACGTGTGTATGTGTGTGTGTGGAACGTGTGTGTGTGTGTGTGTGGAACGTGTGTGTGTGTGTGTGCGGAACGTGTGTGTGTGTGTGTGTGCGGAACGTGTGTGCGTGTGCGGAACGTGTGTGTGTGTGTGTGCGGAACGTGTGTGTGTGTGTGTGTGTGTGTGTGGAACGTGTGTGTGTGTGTGTGTGTGCGGAACGTGTGTGTGTGTGTGTGCGGAACGTGTGTGAGTGTGCGCGGAAAGTGTGTGTGTGTGCGCGGACGTGTGTGTGTGTGCGCGGAAAGTGTGTGTGTGTGTGAGTGTTTGTGTGTGTGCGGAACGTGTGTGTGTGTGTGTGCGGAACGTGTGTGTGTGTGTGGAACATGTGTATGTGTGTACGCGTGTGAGTGTGGAACGTGTGTGTGCGGAACGTGTGTGTGGAACGTGTGTGTGTGTGGAAAGTGTGTGTGTGTGTGTGGAAAGTGCATGTGTGTGTGTGGAAAGTGCATGTGTGTGTGCGGAACGTGCATCTGTGTGTGCGGAACGTGCGTCTGTGTGTGCGGAACGTGCATCTGTGTGTGCGGAACGTACGTGTGTGTGTGCGGAACGTGTGTGTGTGTGCGTCTGGAACGTGTGTGGAACGTGTGTGTGTGTGTGGGGAACGTGTGTTTGTGTGCGGAACGTGTGTGTGTGTGCGGAACGTGTGTGTGTGTGTGTGTGTGGAACGTGTGTGTGTGTGGAACGTGTGTGTGTGTGGAACGTGTGTGTGTGGAACCTGTGTGTGTGTGTGTGTGTGTGTGTGTGTGGAACCTGTGTGTGTGTGTGTGTGTGGAACGTGTGTGTGTGTGGAACGTGTGTGTGTGTGTGTGTGGAACGTGTGTGTGTGTGTGTGTGGAACGTGTGTGTGTGTGTGTGGAACGTGTGTGTGTGTGGAACGTGTGTGTGTGTGTGTGTGGAACGTGTGTGGAACGTGTGTGTGTGTGTGGAACGTGTGTGGAACGTGTGTGTGTGTGGGGAACGTGTGTGTGTGTGTGTGTGCGGAACGTGTGTGTGTGCGCGCGCGCGGAACGGGTGTGTGCGCGCGGATCGTGTGTGTGTGCGTGGAACATGTGTGTGCGCGCGTGTGTGTGGAACGTGTGTGCGTGGAACGTGCGTGTGTGTGTGTGTGTGTGTAACGAGTGTGTGTAACGAGTGTGTGTGTGTGTGGAACGTGTGTGTGTGTGTGTGGAACGTGTGTGTGTGTGTGTGTGGAACGTGTGTGTGTGGAACGTGTGTGTGTGTGGAACGTGTGTGGAACGTCTGTGTGTGTGTGTAACTTGTGTGTGTGTGTGGAACGTGTGTGTGTGTGTTTGTGGAACGTGTGTGTGTGTGTGTGCGGAACGTGTGTGTGTGTGCGGAACGTGTGTGTGTGTGTGCGGAACGTGTGTGTGTGTGTGCGGAACGTGTGTGTGTGTGTGTGTGTGCGGAACGTGTGAGTGTGTGTGTGTGTGTGCGGAACATGTGTGTGTGTGTGAGCGGAAAGTGTGTGTGTGTGCGCGGAACGTGTGTGTGTGTGCGCGGAACGTGTGTGTGTGTGTGTGTGTGTGCGGAACGTGTGTGTGTGTGTGTGCGGAATGTGTGTGTGTGTGTGGAACATGTGTATGTGTGTACGCGTGTGTGTGTGGAACGTGTGTGTGTGTGGAAAGTGTGTGTGTGTGTGCGGAACGTGCGTCTGTGTGTGCGGAACGTGCGTCTGTGTGTGCGGAACGTGCGTCTGTGTGTGCGGAACGTGCGTGTGTGCGGAACGTGTGTGTGTGCGTCTGGAACGTGTGTGGAACGTGTGTGTGTGTGTGTGGAACGTGTGCTTGTGTGTGGAACGTGTGTGCGTGGAACGTGTGTGTGTGTGTGTAACGTGTGTGTGTGTGTGTGTAACGAGTGTGTGTGTGTGTGTAACGAGTGTGTGTGTGTGTGTGGAACGTGTGTGTGTGTGTTTGTGGAACGTGTGTGTGTGTGTGTGCGGAACGTGTGTGTGTGTGTGCGGAACGTGTGTGTGTGTGTGCGGAACGTGTGTGTGTGTGCGGAACGTGTGTGTGTGTGTGTGTGTGCGGAACGTGTGTGTGTGTGTGTGCGCGGAACATGTGTGTGTGTGTGTGTGTGTGTGTGCGGAACGTGTGTGTGTGTGCGGAACGTGTGTGGGTGTGCGCGGAACGTGTGTGTGTGTGCGCGGAACGTGTGTGTGTGTGCGCGGAACGTGTGTGTGTGTGCGCGGAACGTGTGTGTGTGAGTGTTTGTGTGTGTGCGGAACGTGTGTGTGTGTGTGTGTGCGGAACGTGTGTGTGTGTGTGTGGAACATGTGTATGTGTGTACGCGTGTGTGCGTGGAACGTGTGTGTGCGGAACGTGTGTGTGGAACGTGTGTGTGTGTGGAAAGTGTGTGTGTGTGTGTGGAAAGTGCATGTGTGTGTGCGGAACGTGCATCTGTGTGTGCGGAACGTGCGTCTGTGTGTGCGGAACGTGCGTCTGTGTGTGCGGAACGTGCGTGTGTGTGTGCGGAACGTGTGTGTGTGTGCATCTGGAACGTGTGTGGAACGTGTGTGTGTGTGTGTGTGGGGAACGTGTGTTTGTGTGCGGAACGTGTGTGTGTGTGCGGAACGTGTGTGTGTGTGTGGAACGTGTGTGTGTGTGTGGAACGTGTGTGTGTGTGGAACGTGTGTGTGTGGAACCTGTGTGTGTGTGTGTGTGTGGAACGTGTGTGTGTGTGTGGAACGTGTGTGTGTGTGTGTGTGGAACGTGTGTGTGTGTGTGTGTGGAACGTGTGTGTGTGTGTGTGTGTGTGTGGAACGTGTGTGTTTGTGTGTGGAACGTGTGTGTGTGTGGAACGTGTGTGTGTGTGTGTGGAACGTGTGTGGAACGTGAGTGTGTGTGTGGAACGTGTGTGGAACGTGTGTGTGTGTGGGCAACGTGTGTGTGTGTGTGGAACGTGTGTGTGTGTGTTTCTGGAACGTGTGTGTGTGTGTGTGTAACGTGTGTGTGTGGAACGTGTGTGTGTGTGTGTGGAACGTGTGTGTGTGTGTGTGTGGAACGTGTGTGTGTGTGGAACGTGTGTGGAACGTCTGTGTGTGTGTGTAACTTGTGTGTGTGTGTGGAACGTGTGTATGTGTGTGTGTGGAACGTGTGTGTGTGTGTTTGTGGAAAGTGTGTGTGTGTGTGTGCGGAACGTGTGTGTGTGTGTGTGTGCGGAACGTGTGTGTGTGTGTGCGGAACGTGTGTGTGTGTGTGTGCGGAACGTGTGTGTGTGTGTGTGTGCGGAACGTGTGTGTGTGTGTGTGTGAGCGGAACGTGTGTGTGTGTGTGCGGAACATGTGTGTGTGTGTGTGCGGAAAGTGTGTGTGTGTGTGCGGAAAGTGTGTGTGTGTGCGCGGAACGTGTGTGTGTGTGCGCGGAACGTGTGTGTGTGAGTGTGTGTGTGTGTGCGGAACGTGTGTGTGTGTGTGTGTGCGGAATGTGTGTGTGTGTGTGGAACATGTGTATGTGTGTACGCGTGTGTGTGTGGAACGTGTGTGTGTGTGTGCGGAACGTGTGTGCGGAACGTGTGTGTGTGTGGAAAGTGTGTGTGTGTGTGCCGAAAGTGCATGTGTGTGTGCGGAACGTGCGTCTGTGTGTGCGGAACGTGCGTCTGTGTGTGCGGAACGTGCGTCTGTGTGTGCGGAACGTGCGTGTGTGCGGAACGTGTGTGTGTGCGTCTGGAACGTGTGTGGAACGTGTGTGTGTGTGTGTGGAACGTGTGTTTGTGTGTGTAACGTGTGTGCGTGGAACGTGTGTGTGTGTGTGTAACGTGTGTGTGTGTGTGTAACGAGTGTGTGTGTGTGTGTAACGAGTGTGTGTGTGTGTGTAACGTGTTTGTGTGTGGAACGTGTGTGTGTGTGTGTGGAACGTGTGTGCGTGTGTGTGTGGAACGTGTGTGTGTGTGGAACGTGTGTGGAACGTCTGTGTGTGTGTGTAACTTGTGTGTGTGTGTGGAAGGTGTGTATGTGTGTGTGTGGAACGTGTGTGTGTGTGTTTGTGGAACGTGTGTGTGTGTGTGTGTGCGGAACGTGTGTGTGTGTGTGTGTGTGCGGAACGTGTGTGCGTGTGCGGAACGTGTGTGTGTGTGCGCGGAACGTGTGTGTGTGTGCGCGGAACGTGTGTGTGTGTGTGCGGAACATGTGTGTGTGTGTGTGCGGAACGTGTGTGTGTGTGCGGAACGTGTGTGGGTGTGCGCGGAAAGTGTGTGTGTGTGCACGGACGTGTGTGTGTGTGCGCGGAAAGTGTGTGTGTGAGTGTTTGTGTGTGTGCGGAACGTGTGTGTGTGTGTGTGCGGAACGTGTGTGTGTGTGTGGAACATGTGTATGTGTGTACGCATGTGAGTGTGGAACGTGTGTGTGCGGAACGTGTGTGTGGAACGTGTGTGTGTGTGGAAAGTGTGTGTGTGTGTGTGGAAAGTGCATGTGTGTGTGTGGAAAGTGCATGTGTGTGTGCGGAACGTGCATCTGTGTGTGCGGAACGTGCGTCTGTGTGTGCGGAACGTGCATCTGTGTGTGCGGAACGTACGTGTGTGTGTGCGGAACGTGTGTGTGTGTGCGTCTGGAACGTGTGTGGAACGTGTGTGTGTGTGTGGGGAACGTGTGTTTGTGTGCGGAACGTGTGTGTGTGTGCGGAACGTGTGTGTGTGTGCGGAACGTGTGTGTGTGTGTGTGTGTGTGTGTGTGGAACGTGTGTGTGTGTGGAACGTGTGTGTGTGTGGAACGTGTGTGTGTGGAACGTGTGTGTGTGTGGAACGTGTGTGTGTGTGGAACGTGTGTGTGTGGAACCTGTGTGTGTGTGTGTGTGTGTGTGTGTGTGGAACCTGTGTGTGTGTGTGTGTGTGTGTGTGTGTGTGGAACGTGTGTGTGTGTGGAACGTGTGTGTGTGTGTGGAACGTGTGTGTGTATGTGGAACGTGTGTGTGTGTGTGTGTGTGGAACGTGTGTGTGTGTGTGTGTGGAACGTGTGTGTGTGTGTGTGGAACGTGTGTGTGTGTGGAACGTGTGTGTGTGTGTGTGTGGAACGTGTGTGGAACGTGTGTGTGTGTGTGGAACGTGTGTGGAACGTGTGTGTGTGTGGGGAACGTGTGTGTGTGTGTGGGGAACGTGTGTGTGTGTGTGTGCGGAACGTGTGTGTGTGTGTGGAACGTGTGTGTGTGTGTGGAACGTGTGTGTGTGCGGAACGTGTGTGTGTGTGTGTGTGGAACGTGTGTGTGTGTGTGGAACGTGTGTGGAACGTGTGTGTGTGTGGGGAACGTGTGTGTGTGTGTGTGTGGGGAACGTGTGTGTGTGTGTGTGCGGAACGTGTGTGTGTGTGGGGAACGTGTGTGTGTGTCTGGAACGTGTGTGTGTGTGTGGAACGTGTGTGTGTGTGTGTGGAACGTGTGTGTGTGTGTGCGGAACGTGCATCTGTGTGTGCGGAACGTGCGTCTGTGTGTGCGGAACGTGCATCTGTGTGTGCGGAACGTACGTGTGTGTGTGCGGAACGTGTGTGTGTGTGCGTCTGGAACGTGTGTGTGTGTGTGGGGAACGTGTGTTTGTGTGCGGAACGTGTGTGTGTGTGCGGAACGTGTGTGTGTGTGCGGAACGTGTGTGTGTGTGTGTGTGTGTGTGTGTGTATGGAACGTGTGTGTGTGTGGAACGTGTGTGTGTGGAACGTGTGTGTGTGTGGAACGTGTGTGTGTGGAACCTGTGTGTGTGTGTGTGTGTGTGTGTGTGGAACCTGTGTGTGTGTGTGTGTGTGTGTGTGGAACGTGTGTGTGTGTGTGGAACGTGTGTGTGTGTGTGTGTGGAACGTGTGTGTGTGTGTGTGGAACGTGTGTGTGTGTGTGTGTGGAACGTGTGTGTGTGTGTGTGGAACGTGTGTGTGTGTGGAACGTGTGTGTGTGTGTGTGTGGAACGTCTGTGGAACGTGTGTGTGTGTGTGGAACGTGTGTGGAACGTGTGTGTGTGTGTGGAACGTGTGTGGAACGTGTGTGTGTGTGGGGAACGTGTGTGGAACGTGTGTGTGTGTGGGGAACGTGTGTGTGTGTGTGTGTGTGTGGGGAACGTGTGTGTGTGTGTGTGTGTGGGGAACGTGTGTGTGTGTGTGTGTGGGGAACGTGTGTGTGTGTGCGGAACGTGTGTGTGTGTGTGGAACGTGTGTGTGTGTCTGGAACGTGTGTGTGTGTGTGGAACGTGTGTGTGTGTGTGTGGAACGTGTGTGTGTGTGTGTGGAACGTGTGTGTGTGTGTGTGTAACGTGTGTGTGTGTAACGTGTGTGTGTGTAACGTGTGTGTGTGTGTGTGTAACGTGTGTGTGTGTGTGGAACGTGTGTGTGTGTGTGTAACGTGTGTGTGTGGAACGTGTGTGTGTGTGTGTAACGTGTGTGTGTGTGTGGAACGTGTGTGTGTGTGTGGAACGTGTGTGTGTGTGGAAAGTGTGTGTGTGTGGAACGTGTGTGTGGAACGTGTGTGTGTTTGTGGAACGTGTGTGTGTGTGTGTGTGGAACATGTGTGTGTGGAACGTGTGTGTGTGTGTGTGGAACGTGTGTGTGTGTGTGTGGAACGTGTGTGTGTGTGTGTGGAACATGTGTGTGTGTGTGGAACGTGTGTGTGCGTGTGGAATGTGTGTGTGCGTGTGGAATGTGTGTGTGCGTGCGGAACGTGTGTGTGTGTGTGGAACGTGTGTGTGTGTGTGTGGAAGATGTGTGTGTGTGTGTGTGGAACGTGTGTGTGTGGAACGTGTGTGTGTGTGTGTGGAACGTACGTGTGTGTGTGCGCGGAACGTGTGTGTGTGTGTGGAACGTGTGTGTGTGTGTGTGTGTGTGTGTGTGTGTGTGTGTGGAACGTGTGTGTGTGTGTGTGTGTGGAAGGTGTGTGTGTGTAACGTGTATGTGTGTGTGGAACGTACGTGTGTGTGTGTGTGTGTGCGCGGAACGTGTGTGTGTGCGTGTGTGTGTGTGCGTGTGTGTGTGTGTGTGTTTGTGTGTGTGCGGAACGAGTGTGTGCATGTGGAACATGTGTATGTGTGTACGTGTGTGTGTGTGGAACGTGTGTGTGTGTGTGTGTGCGGAACGTGTGTGTGTGTGTGTGTGTGCGGAACGAGTGTGTGCATGTGGAACATGTGTATGTGTGTACGTGTGTGTGTGTGGAACGTGTGTGTGTGTGTGTGTGCGGAACGTGTGTGTGTGCGGAACGTGTGTGTGTGCGTGCGGAACGTGTGTGTGTGCGGAAAGTGCGTGTGTGTAACGTGTGTTTGTGAGAGCGCGGAACTTTTGTGTGTGGAACGTGTGTGAGCGCGAGAGGGGAACGTGTGTGTGTGTGTGTGTGTGAGAGAGCGAGAGGGGAACGTGTGTGTGTGAGCGAGAGGGGAACATGTGTGTGTGAGCGAGAGGGGAACGTGTGTGTGTGAGCGAGAGGGGAACGTGTGTGTGTGTGTGAGAGAGCGAGAGGGGAACACGTGTGTGTGTGTGTGTGTGTGAGAGAGCGAGAGGGGAACGTGTGTGTGTGAGCGAGAGGGGAACGTGTGTGTGTGTGTGAGAGCATGAGAAAGGAACGTGTGTGTGTGTGTGTGTGAGAGAGCAAGAGGGGAACAGGTGAGAGAGAGCGAGAGGGGAACGTGTGTGTGTGTGTGTGAGAGAGCGAGAGTGGAAAGTGTGTGTGTGTGTGTGTGTGTGAGAGCGAGAGGGGAACGTTTGTGTGTGTGAGAGTGAGAGGGGAACGTGTGTGTGTGAGAGAGCGAGAGGGGAACGTGTGTGTGTGTGTGTGAGAGCGAGAGGGAAACGTGTGTGTGTGTGAGAGAGCGAGAGGGGAACGTGTGTGTGTGTGTGTGAGAGAGCAAGAGGGGAACAGGTGAGAGAGAGCGAGAGGGGAACGTGTGTGTGTGTGTGTGTGTGTGTGTGTGAAAGAGCGAGAGTGGAAAGTGTGTGTGTGTGTGAGAGCGAGAGGGGAACGTGTGTGTGTGTGTGTGTGTGTGTGTGTGAGAGCGAGAGGGGAACGTGTGTGTGTGTCTGTGAGCGAGAGGGGAACGTGTGTGTGTGTGAGAGAGAGCGAGAGGGGAACGTGTGTGTGTGTGTGTGTGAGAGAGCGAGAGGGGAACGTGTGTGTGTGTGTGAGAGAGCGAGAGGGGAACGTGTGTGTGTGTGTGTGAGAGAGCGAGAGGGGAACGTGTGTGTGTGTGTGTGTGTGTGTGTGTGTGAGAGCGAGAGGGGAACGTGTGTGTGAGAGAGCGAGAGGGGAACGTGTGTGTGTGTGTGTGTGTGGAACTTGTGTGTGTGGAACGTGTGTACGTGTGTGTGTGGAACGTGTGTACGTGTGTGTGTGCGGAACGTGCGTCTGTGTGTGCGGAACGTGCGTGTGTGTGTGCGGAACGTGTGTGTGTGTGCATCTGGAACGTGTGTGGAACGTGTGTGTGTGTGTGTGGGGAACGTGTGTTTGTGTGCGGAACGTGTGTGTGTGTGCGGAACGTGTGTGTGTGTGTGTGTGTGTGTGTGTGTGTGGAACGTGTGTGTGTGTGGAACGTGTGTGTGTGGAACCTGTGTGTGTGTGTGTGTGTGTGTGTGTGTGTGTGTGTGTGGAACCTGTGTGTGTGTGTGTGTGGAACGTGTGTGTGTGTGGAACGTGTGTGTGTGTGTGGAACGTGTGTGTGTGTGTGTGTGGAACGTGTGTGTGTGTGTGTGTGGAACGTGTGTGTGTGTGTGTGTGTGTGTGTGGAACGTGTGTGTTTGTGTGTGGAACGTGTGTGTGTGTGGAACGTGTGTGTGTGTGTGTGTGGAACGTGTGTGGAACGTGTGTGTGTGTGTGGAACGTGTGTGTGTGTGGGGAACGTGTGTGTGTGTGTGTGTGGGGAACGTGTGTGTGTGTGGAACGTGTGTGTGTGTGTTTCTGGAACGTGTGTGTGTGTGTGTGTAACGTGTGTGTTTGTGGAACGTGTGTGTGTGTGTGTGGAACGTGTGTGTGTGTGTGTGTGGAACGTGTGTGTGTGTGGAACGTGTGTGGAACGTCTGTGTGTGTGTGTAACTTGTGTGTGTGTGTGGAACGTGTGTATGTGTGTGTGTGGAACGTGTGTGTGTGTGTTTGTGGAACGTGTGTGTGTGTGTGTGCGGAACGTGTGTGTGTGTGTGTGCGGAACGTGTGTGTGTGTGTGCGGAACGTGTGTGTGTGTGTGCGGAACGTGTGTGTGTGTGTGTGTGCGGAACGTGTGTGTGTGTGTGTGTGTGTGTGTGCGGAACGTGTGTGTGTGTGTGCGGAACATGTGTGTGTGTGTGTGCGGAAAGTGTGTGTGTGTGTGCGGAAAGTGTGTGTGTGTGCGCGGAACGTGTGTGTGTGTGCGCGGAACGTGTGTGTGTGAGTGTGTGTGTGTGTGTGCGGAACGTGTGTGTGTGTGTGTGTGCGGAATGTGTGTGTGTGTGTGGAACATGTGTATGTGTGTACGCGTGTGTGTGTGGAACGTGTGTGTGTGTGTGCGGAACGTGTGTGCGGAACGTGTGTGTGTGTGGAAAGTGTGTGTGTGTGTGCGGAAAGTGCATGTGTGTGTGCGGAACGTGCGTCTGTGTGTGCGGAACGTGCGTCTGTGTGTGCGGAACGTGCGTCTGTGTGTGTGGAACGTGCGTGTGTGCGGAACGTGTGTGCGTGGAACGTGTGTGTGTGTGTGTAACGTGTGTGTGTGTGTGTAACGAGTGTGTGTGTGTGTGTAATGAGTGTGTGTGTGTGTGTAACGTGTTTGTGTGTGGAACGTGTGTGTGTGTGTGTGGAACGTGTGTGTGTGTGTGTGTGGAACGTGTGTGTGTGTGGAACGTGTGTGGAACGTCTGTGTGTGTGTGTAACTTGTGTGTGTGTGTGGAACGTGTGTATTTGTGTGTGTGGAACGTGTGTGTGTGTGTTTGTGGAACGTGTGTGTGTGTGTGTGCGGAACGTGTGTGTGTGTGTGTGTGCGGAACGTGTGTGCGTGTGCGGAACGTGTGTGTGTGTGCGGAACGTGTGTGTGTGTGTGTGTGTGCGCGGAACGTGTGTGTGTGTGTGTGTGTGCAGAACATGTGTGTGTGTGTGTGCGGAACGTGTGTGTGTGTGCGGAACGTGTGTGGGTGTGCGCGGAAAGTGTGTGTGTGTGCGCGGACGTGTGTGTGTGTGCGCGGAAAGTGTGTGTGTGAGTGTTTGTGTGTGTGCGGAACGTGTGTGTGTGTGTGTGTGCGGAACGTGTGTGTGTGTGTGGAACATGTGTATGTGTGTACGCGTGTGAGTGTGGAACGTGTGTGTGCGGAACGTGTGTGTGGAACGTGTGTGTGTGTGGAAAGTGTGTGTGTGTGTGTGGAAACTGCATGTGTGTGTGTGGAAAGTGCATGTGTGTGTGCGGAACGTGCATCTGTGTGTGCGGAACGTGCGTCTGTGTGTGCGGAACGTGCATCTGTGTGTGCGGACCGTACGTGTGTGTGTGCGGAACGTGTGTGTGTGTGCGTCTGGAACGTGTGTGGAACGTGTGTGTGTGTGTGGGGAACGTGTGTTTGTGTGCGGAACGTGTGTGTGTGTGCGGAACGTGTGTGTGTGTGCGGATCGTGTGTGTGTGTGTGTGTGTGTGTGCAACGTGTGTGTGTGTGGAACGTGTGTGTGTGTGGAACGTGTGTGTGGAACGTGTGTGTGTGGAACCTGTGTGTGTGTGTGTGTGTGTGTGGAACCTGTGTGTGTGTGTGTGTGTGGAACGTGTGTGTGTGTGGGACGTGTGTGTGTGTGTGGAACGTGTGTGTGTGTGTGTGTGGAACGTGTGTGTGTGTGTGTGTGGAACGTGTGTGTGTGTGTGTGTGGAACGTGTGTGTGTGTGTGTGGAACGTGTGTGTGTGTGGAACGTGTGTGTGTGTGTGTGTGGAACGTGTGTGGAACGTGTGTGTGTGTGTGGAACGTGTGTGTGTGTGGGGAACGTGTGTGTGTGTGTGTGGGGAACGTGTGTGTGTGTGTGTGCGGAACGTGTGTGTGTGTGTGGAACGTGTGTGTGTGTGTGTGGAACGTGTGTGTGTGTCTGGAACGTGTGTGTGTGTGTGGAACGTGTGTGTGTGTGTGTGGAACGTGTGTGTGTGTGTGTGGAACGTGTGTGTGGAAGTGTGTGTGTGGAACGTGTGTGTGTGTAACGTGTGTGTGTGTGTGTGTAACGTGTGTGTGTGTGTGGAACGTGTGTGTGTGTGTGTAACGTGTGTGTGTGTGTGGAACGTGTGTGTGTGGAACGTGTGTGTGTGTGTGTAACGTGTGTGTGTGTGTGGAACGTGTGTGTGTGTGTGTAACGTGTGTGTGTGTGTGGAACGTGTGTGTGTGTGGAAAGTGTGTGTGTGTGGACCGTGTGTGTGGAACGTGTGTGTGTTTGTGGAACGTGTGTGTGTGTGTGTGTGGAACATGTGTGTGTGGAAAGTGTGTGTGTGTGTGTGGAACATGTGTGTGTGTGTGTGGAACGTGTGTGTGTGTGTGTGGAACGTGTGTGTGTGTGGAACATGTGTGTGTGTGTGGAAGGTGTGTGTGCGTGTGGAATGTGTGTGTGCGTGTGGAATGTGTGTGTGCGTGCGGAACGTGTGTGTGTGTGTGGAACGTGTGTGTGTGTGTGTGTGTGGAAGATGTGTGTGTGTGTGTGTGGAACGTGTGTGTGTGGAACGTGTGTGTGTGTGTGGAACGTACGTGTGTGTGTGCGCGGAACGTGTGTGTGTGTGTGGAACGTGTGTGTGTGTGTGTGTGTGTGTGTGTGTGGAACGTGTGTGTGTGTGTGTGTGTGGAAGGTGTGTGTGTGTAACGTGTATGTGTGTGTGGAACGTACGTGTGTGTGTGTGTGCGCGGAACGTGTGTGTGTGCGTGTGTGTGTGTGTGTGTTTGTGTGTGTGCGGAACGAGTGTGTGCATGTGGAACATGTGTATGTGTGTACGTGTGTGTGTGTGGAACGTGTGTGTGTGTGTGTGTGCGGAACGTGTGTGTGTGTGTGTGTGTGTGTGCGGAACGAGTGTGTGCATGTGGAACATGTGTATGTGTGTACGTGTGTGTGTGTGGAACGTGTGTGTGTGTGTGTGTGTGCGGAACGTGTGTGTGTGTGTGTGTGCGGAACATGTGTGTGTGTGTGCGGAACGTGTGTGTGTGCGGAACGTGTGTGTGTGCGTGCGGAACGTGTGTGTGTGCGGAAAGTGCGTGTGTGTAACGTGTGTTTGTGAGAGCGCGGAACGTGTGTGTGTGGAACGTGTGTGAGCGCGAGAGGGGAACGTGTGTGTGTGTGTGTGTGTGTGAGAGAGCGAGAGGGGAACGTGTGTGTGTGAGCGAGAGGGGAACGTGTGTGTGTGAGCGAGAGGGGAACGTGTGTGTGTGTGTGAGAGAGCGAGAGGGGAACACGTGTGTGTGTGTGTGTGTGAGAGAGCGAGAGGGGAACGTGTGTGTGTGAGCGAGAGGGGAACGTGTGTGTGTGTGTGAGAGCACGAGAAAGGAACGTGTGTGTGTGTGTGTGTGTGTGTGTGAGAGAGCAAGAGGGTAACAGGTGAGAGAGAGCGAGAGGGGAACGTGTGTGTGTGTGTGTGAGAGAGCGAGAGTGGAAAGTGTGTGTGTGTGTGTGTATGAGAGCGAGAGGGGAACGTGTGTGTGTGTGAGAGCGAGAGGGGAACGTGTGTGTGTGAGAGAGCGAGAGGGGAACGTGTGTGTGTGTGTGTGAGAGCGAGAGGGGAACGTGTGTGTGTGTGAGAGAGCGAGAGGGGAACGTGTGTGTGTGTGTGTGAGAGAGCAAGAGGGGAACAGGTGAGAGAGAGCGAGAGGGGAACGTGTGTGTGTGTGTGAGAGCGAGAGGGGAACGTGTGTGTGTGTGTGTGTGTGTGAGAGCGAGAGGGGAACGTGTGTGTGTGTCTGTGAGCGAGAGGTGAACGTGTGTGTGTGTGAGAGAGAGCGAGAGGGGAACGTGTGTGTGTGTGTGTGTGTGTGTGAGAGAGCGAGAGGGGAACGTGTGTGTGTGTGTGAGAGAGCGAGAGGGGAACGTGTGTGTGTGTGTGTGAGAGAGCGAGAGGGGAACGTGTGTGTGTGTGTGTGTGTGTGAGAGCGAGAGGGGAACGTGTGTGTGTGTGTGTGTGTGTGTGTGAGAGAGCGAGAGGGGAACGTGTGTGTGAGAGAGCGAGAGGGGAACGTGTGTGTGTGTGTGTATCGTGTGTGTGTGTGTGGAACGTGTGTGTGCGGAACGTGTGTACGTGTGTGTGTGGAACGTGTGTACGTGTGTGTGTGTGTGGAACGTGTGTACGTGTGTGTGTGCGGAACGTGTGTGTGTGCGCGGAACGTGTGTGTGTGTGTGCGGAACGTGTGTGTGTGTGCGGAAAGTGTGTGTGTGCGCGCGCGCGGAACAGGTGTGTGCGCGCGCAACGTGTGTGTGTGCGTGGAACATGTGTGTGCGCGCGTGTGTGTGGAACGTGTGTGCGTGGAACGTGTGTGTGTGTGTGTAACGTGTGTGTGTGTGTGTGACGAGTGTGTGTGTGTGTGTAACGAGTGTGTGTGTGTGTGTGGAACGTGTGTGTGTGTGGAACGTGTGTGTGTGTAACGCGTGTGGAACGTCTGTGTGTGTGTGTGGAACGTGTGTGTGTGTGGAACGTGTGTGTGTTTGTGGAACGTGTGTGTGTGTGTGTGCGGAACGTGTGTGTGTGTGTGTGCGGAACGTGTGTGTGTGTGCGGAACGTGTGTGTGTGTGCGGAACGTGTGTGTGTGTGTGCGGAACGTGTGTGTGTGTGTGTGTGTGTGTGTGTGCGGAACGTGTGTGTGTGTGTGTGGAACGTGTGTGTGTGTGTGCGGAACATGTGTGTGTGTGTGTGCGGAACGTGTGTGTGTGTGCGGAACGTGTGTGGGTGTGCGCGGAAAGTGTGTGTGTGTGCGCGGAACGTTTGTGTGTGTGTGTGTGTGCGGAACGTGTGTGTGTGTGTGGAACATGTGTATGTGTGTACGCGTGTGTGTGTGGAACGTGTGTGTGTGTGTGCGGAACGTGTGTGCGGAACGTGTGTGTGTGTGGAAAGTGTGTGTGTGTGTGCGGAAAGTGCATGTGTGTGTGCGGAACGTGCGTCTGTGTGTGCGGAACGTGCGTCTGTGTGTGCGGAACGTGCGTCTGTGTGTGCGGAACGTGCGTGTGTGTGTGCGGAACGTGTGTGTGTGCGTCTGGAACGTGTGTGGAACGTGTGTGTGTATGTGTGGGGAACGTGTGTTTGTGTGTGGAACGTGTGTGCGTGGAACGTGTGTGTGTGTGTGTGTAACGTGTGTGTGTGTGTGTGTAACGAGTGTGTGTGTGTGTGTAACGAGTGTGTGTGTGTGTGTAACGTGTTTGTGTGTGGAACGTGTGTGTGTGTGGAACGTGTGTGTGTGTGTGTGTGGAACGTGTGTGTGTGTGGAACGTGTGTGGAACGTCTGTGTGTGTGTGTAACTTGTGTGTGTGTGTGGAACGTGTGTATGTGTGTGTGTGGAACGTGTGTGTGTGTGTTTGTGGAACGTGTGTGTGTGTGCGGAACGTGTGTGTGTGTGTGTGCGGAACGTGTGTGTGTGTGTGTGAAACGTGTGTGTGTGTGCGGAACGTGTGTGTGTGTGTGCGGAACGTGTGTGTGTGTGTGCGGAACGTGTGTGTGTGTGTGCGGAACGTGTGTGTGTGTGTGTGTGTGCGGAACGTGTGTGTTTGTGTGTGTGTGTGCGGAACATGTGTGTGTGTGTGTGCGGAACGTGTGTGTGTGTGCGGAACGTGTGTGGGTGTGCGCGGAAAGTGTGTGTGTGTGCGCGGAACGTGTGTGTGTGTGCGCGGAACGTGTGTGTGTGTGCGCGGAACGTGCGTGTGTGTGTGCGCGGAACGTGCGTGTGTGTGTGTGCGGAACGTGTGTGTGTGTGTGTGTGCGGAACGTGTGTGTGTGAGCGTGTGTGTGTGTGTGTGCGGAACGTGTGTGTGTGTGTGTGCGGAACGTGTGTGTGTGTGTGGAACATGTGTATGTGTGTACGCGTGTGTGTGTGGAACGTGTGTGTGTGTGTGCGGAACGTGTGTGTGGAACGTGTGTGTGTGTGGAAAGTGTGTGTGTGTGTGTGTGGAAAGTGCATGTGTGTGTGCGGAACGTGCGTCTGTGTGTGCGGAACGTGCGTCTGTGTGTGCGGAACGTGCGTGTGTGTGTGCGGAACGTGTGTGTGTGCGCGTCTGGAATGTGTGTGGAACGTGTGTGTGTGTGTGGGGAACGTGTGTTTGTGTGCGGAACGTGTGTGTGTGTGCGGAACGTGTGTGTGTGTGCGGAACGTGTGTGTGTGTGTGTGTGTGTGGAACGTGTGTGTGTGTGGAACGTGTGTGTGTGGAACGTGTGTGTGTGTGGAACGTGTGTGTGTGTGTGTGTGTGTGTGTGTGTGTGTGTGTGTGTGGAACCTGTGTGTGTGTGTGTGTGGAACGTGTGTGTGTGTGGAACGTGTGTGTGTGTGTGTGTGTGGAACGTGTGTGTGTGTGTGTGTGGAACGTGTGTGTGTGTGTGTGTGGAACGTGTGTGTGTGTGTGGAACGTGTGTGTGTGTGTGTGGAACGTGTGTGTGAGTGTGTGGAACGTGTGTACGTGTGTGTGTGTGTGTGTGCGGAATGTGTGTGTGTGCGGAACGTGTGTGTATGTGTGTGCGGAACGTGTGTGTGTGTGTGTGTGTGTGCGGAACGTGTGTGTGTGTGCGGAACGTGTGTGTGTGTGCGGAACGTGTGTGTGTGTGGAACGTGTGTGTGTGTGTGTAACGTGTGTGTGTGTGTGGAACGTACATGTGTGTGTGTGTGGAACGTACGTGTGTGTGTGTGTGGAACGTGTGTGTGAGTGTGTGTGTGGAACGTCTGTGGAACGTGTGTGTGTGTGTGGAACGTGTGTGGAACGTGTGTGTGTGTGGGGAACGTGTGTGTGTGTGTGTGTGGGGAACGTGTGTGTGTGTGTGTGGAACGTGTGTGTGTGTGTGTGTGTGTAACGTGTGTGTGTGTGTGGAACGTGTGTGTGTGTGGAACGTGTGTGTGTGTGTGTAACGTGTGTGTGTGTGTGGAACGTACATGTGTGTGTGTGTGGAACGTACGTGTGTGTGTGTGTGGAACGTGTGTGTGAGTGTGTGTGTGGAACGTGTGTGTGTGGAAGTTGTGTGTGTGTGTGGAACGTGTGTGTGTGTGTGGAACGTGTGTGTGTGTGTGTGGAACGTGTGTGTGTGTGTGTGGAACGTGTGTGTGTGTGGAACGTGTGTGTGTGTGTATGGAACGTGTGTGTGTGTGTGTGCGCGGAACGTGTGTGTGTGTGTGTGCGGAACGTGTGTGTGTGTGTGTGCGGAACGTGTGTGTGTGTGTGCGGAACGTGTGTGTGTGTGTGGAACGTGTGTGTGTGTGTGTGGAACGTGTGTGTGTGTGTGTGGAACGTGTGTGTGTGTGTGGAACGTGTGTGTGTGGAACGTGTGTGTGTGTGTGTGGAACGTGTGTGTGTGTGTGTGTGTGTGGAACGTGTGTGTGTGTGTGGAACGTACGTGTGTGTGTGTGTGGAACGTGTGTGTGTGTGTGTGTGGAACGTGTGTTTATGTGTGGAACGTGTGTGTGTGTGTGGAACGTACGTGTGTGTGTGTGTGGAACGTGTGTGTGTGTGTGTGGAACGTGTGTGTGTGTGTGGAACGTGTGTGTGTGTGTGTGTGTGGAACGTGTGTGTGTGTGGAACGTGTGTGTGTGTGTGTGTGTCTATGGAACGTGTGTGTGTGTGTGCGGAACGTGTGTGTGTGTGTGCGGAACGTGTGTGTGTGTGTGCGTGTGTGTGCGGAACGTGTGTGTGTGTGTGCGGAACGTGTGTGTGTGTGCGGAACGTGTGTGTGTGTGCGGAACGTGTGTGTGTGTGCGCGGAACGTGTGTGTGTGTGCGCGGAACGTGTGTGTGTGTGCGCGGAACGTGTGTGTGTGTGCGCTGAACGTGTGTGTGTGTGCGCGCGGAACGTGTGTGTGTGTGTGCGGAACGTGTGTGTGTGTGGAAAATGTGTATGTGTGTACGTGTGTGTGGAACGTGTGTGTGTGTGCGGAACGTGTGGGTGTGCGGAACATGTGGGTGTGCGGAACGTGTGTGTGTGAGGAAAGTGTGTGTGTGTGTGTGTGTGCGGAACGTGTGTTTGTGTGTGCGGAACGTGTGTGTGTGTGTGTGTGCGGAACGTGTGTGTGTGTGTGCGCGGAACGTGTGTGTGTGTGCGGAACATGTGTGTGTGTGCGCAGAACGTGCGTGTGTGTGTGCGGAACGTGCGTGTGTGTGTGTGCGGAACGTGTGTGTGTGTGCGGAACCTGTGTGTGCGGAACGTGTGTGTGTGTGTGCGCGCGCGCGCAGAACCTATGTTTGTGCGTGGAACATGTGTGTGCGCGCGTGTGTGTGGAACATGTGTGCGTGGAACGTGTGTGTGTGTGTGTAACGTGTGTGTGTGTGTGTGTAACGAGTGTGTGTGTGTGTAACGTGTGTGTTTGTGGAACGTGTGTGTGTGTGGAACGTGTGTGTGTGTGTGGAACGTGTGTGTGTGTGTGGAACGTGTGTGTGGAACGTGTGTGTGTGTGGAACGTGTGTGGAACGTCTGTGTGTGTGTGTAACTTGTGTGTGTGTGTGGAACGTGTGTATGTGTGTGTGTGGAACGTGTGTATGTGTGTGTGTGGAACGTGTGTATGTGTGTGTGTGGAACGTGTGTACGTGTGTGTGTGGAACGTGTGTACGTGTGTGTGTGTGTGTGTGCGGAATGTGTGTGTGTGCGGAACGTGTGTGTATGTGTGTGCGGAACGTGTGTGTGTGTGTGTGTGTGTGCGGAACGTGTGTGTGTGTGCGGAACGTGTGTGTGTGTGCGGAACGTGTGTGTGTGTGTGCGGAACGTGTGTGTGTGTGTGCGGAACGTGTGTGTGTGCGTGCGGAACCTGTGTGTGTGCGTGCGGAACCTGTGTGGGTCTGCGCGGAACGTGTGTGTGTGTGCGCGGAACGTGTGTGTGTGTGCGCGGAACGTGTGTGTGTGTGCGCGGAACGTGTGTGTGTGAGTGTGTGTGTGTGTGTGAGTGTGTGTGTGTGTGTGTGTGCGGAATGTGTGTGTGTGTGCGGAATGTGTGTGTGTGTGTGTGTGCGGAACGTGTGTGTGTGTGTGTGTGTGGAACGTGTGAGTGTGTGTGTGTGTGTGTGTGTGGAACGTGTGTGTGTGTGTGCGGAACGTGTGTGTGTGTGTGCGGAACGTGTGTGTGTGTGTGCGGAACGTGCGTGTGTGTGCGTGTGGAACGTGTGTGGAACGTGTGTGTGGAACGTGTGTGTGTGCGGAACGTGTGTGTGTGCGGAACGTGTGTGTGTGTGCGGAACGTGTGTGCGGAACGTGTGTGTGTGTGTGCGGAACGTGTGTGTGTGTGTGTGTGTGCGCTGAATGTGTGTGTGTGTGCGGAACGTGTGTGTGTGTGTGGAACGTGTGTGTGTGTGTGTGTGTGTGTGTGGAACGTGTGTGTGTGTGTGTGTGGAACGTGTGTGTGGAACGTGTGTGTGTGTGGAACGTGCGTGTGTGTGTGTGTGTGTGTGTGTGTGTGGAACGTGTGTGTGTGTGAGTGTGTGTGGAACGTGCGTGTGTGTGTGTGGAATGTGTGTGTGTGTGTGTGTGTGTGGAACGTGTGTGTGTGTGTGTGTGTGTGTGTGGAACGTGTGTGTGTGTGTGGAACGTGTGTGTGTGTGTGGAACGTGTGTGTGTGTGTGGAACGTGTGTGTGTGTGTGGAACGTGTGTGGAACGTGTGTGTGTGTGCGGAACGTGTGTGTGTGTGCGGAACGTGTATGTGTGTGCGGAACGTGTGTGTGTGTGCGGAACGTGTGTGTGTGTGCGGAACGTGTGTGTGTGTGTGGAACGTGTGTGTGTAACGTGTGTGTCTGGAACGTGTGTGTGTGTGTGTGGAACATGTGTGTGTGGAACGTCTGTGTGTGTGGAAAGTGTGTGTGTGTGGAACGTGTGTGTGGAACGTGTGTGTGGAACGTGTGTGTGTTTGTGGAACGTGTGTGTGTGGAACGTGTGTGTGTGTGTGTGGAACGTGTGTGTGTATGTGTGTGTAACGTGTGTGTGTGTGCGTGTGGAATGTGTGTGTGTGTGTGTGTGTGGAACGTGTGTGTGTGTGTGTGTGTGTGTGTGTGGAACGTGTGTGTGTGTGTGTGTGGAACGTGTGTGTGTGTGTGGAACGTGTGTGTGTGTGTGGAACGTGTGTGGAACGTGTGTGTGTGTGTGGAACGTGTGAGTGTGTGTGTGTGTGGAACGTGTGTGTGTGTGTGCGGAACGTGTGTGTGTGTGTGCGGAACGTGTGTGTGTGTGTGCGGAACGTGCGTGTGTGTGCGTGTGGAACGTGTGTGGAACGTGTGTGTGGAACGTGTGTGTGTGTGGAACGTGTGTGTGTGGAACGTGTGTGTGTGCGGAACGTGTGTGTGTGTGTGTGTGCGGAACGTGTGTGTGTGTGCGGAACGTGTGTGCGGAACGTGTGTGTGTGTGTGCGGAACGTGTGTGTGTGTGTGTGTGTGCGCTGAATGTGTGTGTGTGTGCGGAACGTGTGTGTGTGTGTGGAACGTGTGTGTGTGTGTGTGTGTGTGTGGAACGTGTGTGTGTGTGTGTGTGGAACGTGTGTGTGGAACGTGTGTGTGTGTGGAACGTGCGTGTGTGTGTGTGTGTGTGTGTGTGTGGAACGTGTGTGTGTGTGAGTGTGTGTGGAACGTGCGTGTGTGTGTGTGGAATGTGTGTGTGTGTGTGTGTGTGTGTGTGGAACGTGTGTGTGTGTGTGTGTGTGTGGAACGTGTGTGTGTGTGTGGAACGTGTGTGTGTGTGTGGAACGTGTGTGGAACGTGTGTGTGTGTGCGGAACGTGTGTGTGTGTGCGGAACGTGTATGTGTGTGCGGAACGTGTGTGTGTGTGCGGAACGTGTGTGTGTGTGCGGAACGAGTGTGTGTGTCTGGAACATGTGTGTGTGTGTGGAACGTGTGTGTGTAACGTGTGTGTGTGGAACGTGTGTGTGTGTGTGTGGAACATGTGTGTGTGGAACGTCTGTGTGTGTGGAAAGTGTGTGTGTGTGGAACGTGTGTGTGGAACGTGTGTGTGTTTGTGGAACGTGTGTGTGTGGAACGTGTGTGTGTGGAACGTGTGTGTGTGTGGGTGTGTGTAACGTGTGTGTGTGTGCGTGTGGAATGTGTGTGTGTGTGTGTGTGTGGAACGTGTGTGTGTGTGTGTGTGTGTGGAACGTGTGTGTGTGTGTGTGTGGAACGTGTGTGTGTGTGTGGAACGTGTGTGTGTGTGTGGAACGTGTGTGGAACGTGTGTGTGTGTGCGGAACGTGTGTGTGTGTGCGGAACGTGTGTGTGTGTGCGGAACGTGTGTGTGTGTCTGGAACATGTGTGTGTGTGGAACGTGTGTGTGTAACGTGTGTGTGTGGAACGTGTGTGTGTGTGTGTGGAACATGTGTGTGTGGAAAGTGTGTGTGTGTGGAACGTGTGTGTGGAACGTGTGTGTGGAACGTGTGTGTGTTTGTGGAACGTGTGTGTGTGGAACGTGTGTGTGTGGAACGTGTGTGTGTGTGTGTGGAACGTGTGTGTGTGTGTGTGTGTAACGTGTGTGTGTGTGCGCGTGGAATGTGTGTGTGCGTGCGGAACATGTGTGTGTGTGTGGAACGTGTGTGTGTGTGTGTGTGTGTGTGTGTGGAACGTGTGTGTGTGTGTGTGTGTGTGGAAGGTGTGTGTGTGTAACGTGTGTGTGTGTGTGTGGAACGTGTGTGTGTGGAACGTGTGTGTGTGTGTGGAACGTACGTGTGCGTGTGCGCGGAACGTGTGTGTGTGTGTGTGTGGAACGTGTGTGTGTGTGTGTGTGTGTGGAAGGTACGTGTGTGTGTGCGCGGAACGTGTGTGTGTGTGCGCGGAACGTGTGTGTGTGTGTGTGTGTGCGTGTGTGTGTGTGTGTGTGTGTGTGTGTGTTTGTGTGTGTGCGGAACGAGTGTGTGCATGTGGAACATGTGTATGTGTGAACGTGTGTGTGTGTGTGGAACGTGTGTGTGTGTGTGTGTGTGCGGAACGTGTGTGTGTGTGTGTGTGCGGAACGAGTGTGTGCATGTGGAACATGTGTATGTGTGTACGTGTGTGTGTGTGGAACGTGTGTGTGTGTGTGTGTGTGCGGAACGTGTGTGTGTGTGTGCGGAACATGTGTGTGTGTGTGCGGAAGGTGTGTGTGTGCGGAAAGTGTGTGTGTGCGGAACGTGTGTGTGTGCGGAACGTGTGTGTGTGTGCGGAACGTGTGTGTGTGAGGAAAGTGTGTGTGTGTGTGCGGAAAGTGCGTGTGTGTGTGCGGAACGTGCGTGTGTGTGTGCGGAACGTGCGTGTGTGAGTGCGGAACGTGCGTGTGTGTGTGCGGAACGTGTGCGTGTGTGTGTGCGGAACGTGTGTGTGTGTGCGGAACGTGTATGAGTGTGCGGAACGTGTGTGTGTGTGCGGAACGTGTGTGTTTGTGCGTGTGGAACGTGTGTGTGTGTGTGTGTGTGTGTGTGTGTGTGTGTAACGTGT